>NW_026623555.1:344167-395712 GCF_030028575.1 Malurus melanocephalus
AAAAAAAAAAAAAAAAAAAAGGTAGAACCACACAGACTTGTACATAATGGAATGAGCAAGCCTAGGAGGTGTTATTGATCATAATATTGCTTGCATCAAATTGGTTTGGCTCAGCCTTCTTCTAAAAGCAGTTGTCACATTGAGTTCTCATCTGTCTCTGTCACTTTTCTTCATTTCATTAAGGTACTGCCTGCAAGCTAAGGACAGGGTAAGAATACTGCACTGCAGTTTGATTCCTTGATTCCCTTACAGCCAGCATCACTGGCTCTTTGTTGGTGGCTCTTACTGGACTGTCATGCCCTGATGTKAGCAGGGACCTTCCATCTTGGAGGTGTGGATGGAAAGGATCAAAATGCACTGTGAGTATTACAAGTTTAAATGATGAATTCAAGTGAAAAAGCAAACTGCAATTTGCCATCTTTTATTTGCAACACTTATTGCTTGAAAATATTTGTAAATGTAGGGGTCTTATGGGCTTAGAATAGACAGGTGTTTAGAAATAGATGGTTGCCAATAAGTCAGATATTTCTTCGCAAGTAATAACGACCGGGAAATTTTCAATTAATGCTCAATTGTCAGACATAGTTGGACAAATTTTGGCCTTTTGCCAYATATCTATTAATAAATGTAGGTTTTTGTTCAAGTGTAAGTCTTGTGAGGCACACAATCGTGCAATTAAGGCAAAAGATTGAATGAAAAATATAGCAGTTTCTCCCTAACAAAGTATCATCAATGTACAGTTTGGCAAATTAACAACAGATGATATTTATATATTACTGTCCATCAGTTTGTTATTCAGACCAGACCATTTTGCTTTGCTTTGTTACATAAAGAATTCAYTCTCACTGTAATTTTGCAAATAAGGCTTTAATTTTGTTGAAGGTTAGTCATATATAAATAACTTCTGGTAAGTATGTGGCATGTCAGTAAATATGYTGAAACACTACACCTACAAAGACAGGAAGGATTGTCAATGTAAATGTAAAGAGGCAGAAATATACATAATTTTTTTTTCTGTTCCTAAATTAAATGATGCTACAAAGTCCAATCTTTATATTTCCTTATTCATTGTGGCAAAATACACAGATGATTTTTTTGCCATTGTGCCAATTTCCCCCCTCTCCTGTTATCACCTTTGTTGTATCCCTTATCTGAATTGTTGCTCACCTTTGGTTTTGCTCTAGCTCACTCCTAGTTTTCTTTGACTCTCTTTCACCTAACATGTAATGCATGACAATCAGGTCATATAAACTGTAAAAATGGTAATATAAGCCATACTGGTACTTGTTGAGGCTGGATTTGATATACTGGAACCCTGTCTGTGATATAGAAAAATGAAAAAACTGAGCCTGGTTATTATCTGACAAACATGAACAAAAAAATGATCAGCTTATTATTATCTTTCTACAAAATTTCAGTTGAGCTTTAAGCAAGCAAAGCTCTTTCTGATCAACTAACATGAAAGAGCACACATTCAAATCAAGGTTGGAGTTAATAATTGGCATGAATATAAATAATATTCTTAATGAATATTCTGTTTTTTCTGTAATCACCCAATTGTTTCAAGGTAATGAGTGATATTACCTCCACCACTGAAACATTGAATGATATGTGAAGATATTATTATAATCTGGGTCAAAAAGGGGAAGAAACAGAAAGGCTTGGTGGGGAATGCTTTAGGTGTGAAAGTGTAATATTTTGTCATTAAACTTGAGCCAGATTGTAGTTATTATTCAGCAATGTTCGTCTTCTTTCATGTGAGAATAACATAATTTGACCTGTTTTCTTTGTGTGACATCCCCTTGAATATCAGATCTATAATAAAGCCCTTTTTCTTAGTCAAAAGAAGCTATTTTTTAGAAGCCAAGCACAAGTGCTGTTTTCTGATCCTAAATAAGCCCTAATGAGAAGAGGATCCTTGTTCCTTGAACTCCTAGAAGTGATCTTGTCATTGTCAGCAGTTTTCTGCCCACATCAGCCTGTTTCCTGAGTTTCCTTACAAAAAAAATGATGGCCATGGTTTCCTGTTATTGTACAACAATGTYTGAAAATAGAGAGAAAAGATAATACTTTCTTTTCTCCACCTCCATATTCCCCTTGCAATATTTTTTAATTACTAAGAGCATATGAAAAGGTTCATGATAAGAAAATTTATTAAAACTCCTAATTTGGTTGTGTGTATTTGATGTCCAGCTAGTGGAAAAGGAAAGTTGRTTTTAATTTTAGTTTGCATTTCTATTTCAGACTAGAAGGCAGGAACAGCTTATTTGACAGTGGACTTCATAAGGCTCTGCTACATGTAAATTATTCAGGAATAAATCTTGGCACCAATGATGTCAAGAGCCAATTACTCTTAACTTCTGCAAGGATGAACAGCTTTTAAACTATAATAAACACTGATATTTATGGCATGCTATGTATAACTTTGCAGTAGTTGAATACGTGGATCTGAACTTTGGGAGGTGGTACTGCTGGCAACATTGTCCATCTCCTGGAAACCTTATACCATGAGTAAAATTCATAATGCTCAGAAAAGCACTGACATCAACACGGTGTGTCAGCATCTAACCTGGTTTCTAGCTTAGTGTAAGCTAGAGTAAATCATAGTGTAAGTCTGCCAGAATGGACATTAAAGAGTTTTGATCATTTGTGCCATAGTTGTGTTCATCCTCTCTCATTAAAAGAGGTTACTGCCTGCTTGTGTCTGAGTGTCCTGTCCCTGAAATGGCCATGATTGTGTCCCACATGTCCTAAAGACAGTCAGGGTGAGCTCAAGCACTGAGTAGAAGTCATCAATACGAGGCCTTCAAGTATGGCCTTGCACATTCTGCATGCAGTCAGCGTGGGCGTATTCCCACATTCCCTATGTGCCACTGGCTTCTCCATTCTGTTTGTCTCCATGTGTGGAGCACCTGGATCAAGATGCTCTTGATGAACAGTAAACCTGGTTTCAGTGAGGGAGGAAAGAAGAACTGTTTGAAAGGGGTTGGTTCCTGGCTGTGGAACTTTTTTWAAAAAACTTTTCTTCAGCTCAGAAGTGATATCAGTCTGCTGCTTTTCAAAACCAAACCATCGCTTTTCATCTGTGAGGGGACAAGGCTGGGATGAAAGTCCTCACTCACACAAGGTCTCAGCATCCCATTGGCTCAATTTGCTGCTGTTGATGCCTCAGAGAGATACTTAGTATATGAGCCTAAAAAATATTTTAGATATATGTTTTAGCGAGGATTTTCTTAAAAAAAAAAAAAAAAAAAAAAAAANTTTTTTTTTTCACAGATCTATCAAAAGAGTTTTTCCAATGTTGATACATCAATGAAAAATTATGGTCTTCTTAGCAACATTTTAGTTAAACATAAAAACAGTTCCCAGCACTGGTATGGTTTTAAATGGGTTTTTTCCCAATGATTTGGGTAATGGGGTTTTAGAGAGAATGTCAAGGAGATCGTAACGCTACAAAGTCATAATGGGAAGGAGTTCCACTAGTCCCTGTGAAATCTTAAATTTGGTAACATAACTTAATCATACATTATTTATATTCTAGTGCCATTGAAATGTACATATCTCTTGGGTTTTTTTTCTAAAACTGGTGTATTTCTAGGATGTGGACATTTATTTACTATCTGACTGTGTGTGYCCAGTGTATTTTAACAGAGATGAGCTAAAAACAAAGTTCTTTTTCTACCCAAACCATAGCCTTTTTAAAATTACCTTCTTAGTCTTGTTTCACTAGAAACAGAAGGAAAAAAAAATGGAGGGGGGAAGGCTTAACATCTGCACTTCTTCTATCCACGTCCTCAGTCCCCAAAYGTTGTTTCTGTGAAATCAGAAAATAAGTAGGTTCCTTCAAATTACAGCATTATAAGCATTTTGTGCCTTAGTGATTACCACAAGTATAAAATCCCTGTTTATCATGGTTACTATTCTGAAAACAATCAAAACCCTGTCATTGTCAAGGTCCGTGACTAGAGGACAGAGACTGTGGGATGGAAATATGTAATGCTGCATCTTCCAGTGTAAACAGGAATTAATCTTTGATGTATTGAGCATATTAATCATTATCCAAATAGCAATTCCACAGTAATGCAACTGGAAGAGGCCTGAAGAAAGGAGTCCATCTACCATTAAAGTGGTTATTGATTGAAGGTTAATGTTGTGTGTCTGGGAGATCATTCTGCATCCTTCTTTTAATCAAATAAGTGCAGAACTGAATGACTGACTAAACTGCTTGGCTAGCTGTTCATCTTATTCAATATGGGATATCAGCATTGATTGTTTAAAGTAATCCAGTGCCTAAAAATCTACAGCTTTATGTCAACTGGAAATAGTAATGCATTCCCGCATACCTACCAGCAAAAACTGGTACTTTTTTTACCTTGTTCACATTCAAGGTGTGAACATCTATTGTTTACTCCATTTTAAAAAAGGTTCCCCCCCCCCCGTGAACAGAATAATTTATATTCTGTTATAGGATATGGTACATTTCTGTATGGTGYTCATACTGAAGAGAATGACAGGGTTGGATAAACGCTCCCGAGGGATGGAGAGAAGGAAATAGCCTAGGGAGCATGCTTAAAGATAGGAAGGTTCAAGTGATCTTGGGCTGCAGGCAGTGTCTGTGCAGAGCCTTGGGGTAGGAGCCAAGCCAGGAGCTGAATACACAGCACAGGAGGGACAGGAAGGCTGCTAAAAACAGGCAGTTCCCAGAGTAACCAAATCAATAAATTTTGTTAGGAAGGCAGACTGTGCACAGATAGTTGCAGCCCAGGAAAATGACTGAGTTGCTGAAATGAAGAACTTGCACTCTTATGGCACAGTGGGAAAGGTTTCCCTTTTATTTCCCTTCTGTTTTAGTCAGTCAGAGTTTTCTATATTTTCAAAGTGGAAAGGGATGATGAAGAGCTAAAATCTAAGCACATAAATTAAATGGCTTAGTCCCTAAATGCTTGAGGATTACACAGGAGCTAACACGGCATTTCAGAGCACATAAATGAAAAGCCCAATTAAAGTCTGCATAAAGTAGGTTGTGTAAATATCATACCAGTCTAGGACTTGACAGTGTCAACTTGTCAGCTGATATTTCCTCTGCTCTGGTACATTCTCAGTGGATTGACGATTCATTTCTCTGTTTTTCTAGCTTAGSCCTGACCTTTATTCTTCAAGGGCCAAAATGAGTTGTGGTGCAATCTGCTGGAAACATCAGCAGTGAATGTCTTGCGTGTTTCTGTTAGCTCCTAAAGAAATCCATGCAAAGAAGTGATTCTAAATGAGTATTTTGGTACCAGCCTATTGTTGTGTGGTCTGAATTTGAGCTTTTAAGCTATGTTTTGCTAAAATCAGTGACAGATTAGAAATGGCAACAAACATTTGTTGTCCTCTTATCCTTTGTGGCAGTAATAACTAGTCTGTAATAATATGAATGTTATATGCTGTGTATCTTTTGATGAGATTAATTGTTGCATGACATAATTCACAGAACAGTAAACATTAGTCTGTCTAAGTAAAGAACCTATTTCTAATTACATGGTAATGAAACCTTCTCTCAAATAATCAACAAGCTGATGAGACTTTCTGAATGACCCAAAACTATACATTGGTTATTCTTGCAATTTAGATCAAACACTGCTGATAAATAAAGCAGAAAATCGTTAATTAAATGTAAACATTCAAACCAGAAAAGAGTGAATAAATTAGTCTAAGCCAGAAATGAAAGGAAAAGGACAAAGGACTTCTAAATGGAGGTTATTCCAGCCAAGATGATTACATAGGAGGCAGAAATGCACTGCATTAATGTCTATTGATTCAGGCACAATAAAGATTGTCCAGGCACAATAAAGTTTCTCCCTGATTGCTTACTGAGCTATATAAAGGCCTTTCAATGGACAAAGTAGCAAGATTTTTCCCTAAAAGTGTCTGCATTCAACATCATCTCTCCTTTTCTGTGCTTGCTTAGTCAAATATCTGGTATCAGATATCAATTTACACGAACAGCCTCAGAGATTCTCTTGCTTTCRTATGTCCTGTGAAAAAAGCTTTTCAATGTTCTCCATAAAGCAGCAACATTGTAGAGATCAGGAAAGAGTCCAAGGAACATGTATGACATCTGAGTATATTTTCTAAGATATTTGCAGTTTCATGTTTATATGAAATGCTTTTTCACGTTTATATTCATGCTTTTTTATTTGTATGCCTCTGTAATGTAGCAGGGGTTCAGTTTCTGAAGAAAAAAAAAAAAAAAGTAAGAAAACTACATTTGAAAACTATTGAGGCTAACCCTGAAGCCCTTAGCTTGGCCACTCCCTTGTCCTTGATCCCTCTAGTGACTGGCTGCCAGGGCTTCCTACTTTCCTACATGACCTATATTTTCACATGTTTCTTTTCTCTTTTTGTCATTACCAGTTATCCCCAGTTCTCCCTCATATTCAGGGCAATTATGTCATTCTGCCTGTCCTGCTTTTGTGTGAGCTCACTCAAAATRGGGAAAACAATTCTCCTAGCAAATGACTGTTTGGTTCTGCAGCTGAAAGTATTTGCGAACAGAGAGCATGAGAAACTGAAGAGAAAGTATTTATGATGATACCTAGAAACTCCAGACAAAGAACATTCTCATTTAGAAAATACATCACATCCTTATTCAGAGAAATTTTAAATTTCTTTRCCAATATGATGACTTTGGTATAGGAATGCTTCATTAGCAAATCTCAGCAAATTAGAATATTAATTCATAGGAAAAATAGGAAAAWAGTCTGTTGTCTGACATTCTTAAATTTTAAAGGAAACAATAACTAGTTATTAGCATACATTTGTCAGTGTATTGACCTACATTTGCAAGTGTTTTCTGGAGAAAATGTCCCTCTTGCACAGCTTTAAAACTAAATTTCTTGCATTTTATGCATGCAAGCTTCTGCTTGCTTCATRTATATATTCTGCACAATGATGTGCTACTCATTTCTCAAGACACTGTAGGGTATTATATATCAACCTAAGGGTTTGGTCATTACCTTGATACATGAGATTCATTTTGCTGGTTGTGAATGGTATGGTTGCTACAGCTGTGTGAATCATGAGCAGATTTTAAACAAGAACATAAAAAGTTAATTTTTTTTTTTTTTTTATACAGTAGTGTTATCCTGTGGCCATTTGTCTGTGTTCTTGAGCAGTCTCATTAAACGTGTGGTGCATGATAGTCAGTTGAGCAGAAATGTGATTAGTTTTCCTCAGCAAGGGCAGAAATATCTGTTAAGGCACACCAGGCACAGGAAAGACATGAAACTGTTGGAGCAGGTCCAGAGGAGAGCCATGAAAATGATCAGAGGGATAGAAAACTTCTCTTGTGAGGAAAGGCTGAAAGAGTTGGAGCTGCTCAGCCTGTAGAAGTGAAAGCTCCATTGTAGCAGCCTTTTAGTACCTAAAGGGGACTTGCAAAAAAGATGGGAACAATTTTTTATTTTTTTTTTTATTTTTTTTTTTTTTTTAATCAGGGGCTATTATGACAGGACAAGAAGTAATGGTTTGCTCATTGCAGGGGGAGTTGGACTGGATGACCTTTAAAGGTCCCTTCCAACCCAAAATATTCTATATTCTATGATATAAGAACACCTTTTCAGCAGATAATGAGCAGCACTTTTCTTGCGCACACCTTGTGCATGGACAGAGCTCTGGGCTGAGGGAAGTGCAATTTTTAGACAGAGGATGGAGAACAAGCACCATGAGACCTTGAGTCTTTGACCTGTAAACTCTACTGCCAAATTTGAAATTGACAAATTTTAACCTCTCTTACTAAGAAAATAAGCACACCTTACTTCAAAGACAATTTTGAAAATGATTTACTTATGTGGAAAGAGCTTTCTCATCCGTGGTACCCCTTCTGAATCTTCTGTATGATACAGAGGTATTGGTCACAATCTCGGTAGCTGAGTTGTTACCAAGGGGACAATGATTAGTAAATAATACCTCAGTACTTCCATGGCTTACATACTGCCTGTACTGTTTTAGGAAAAAGTGGTTGAGAGAAGACAAAACAAGGAATTAAACTCAACATATAATTAATATTATTTGTGTTCTGGCTTTTTTAGACAGTGTTCTGTTTTYAGATGTTCTGTTAGTAAGATCAAAATCAGTACAAAATCATTACCCGTATTTTTTTTGTTTATTTCTTGAAAAAAAAAGGTCATTAGGCAGAAAAGAAGAAGGGTAACAAAATAAATGGAAACTAAAACATCTGTTTGGGGGTTTTATGGTAGGGGTTTATTGTGTGGAGTTTTCTGTCTGTTTGTTTTTGTTTTTTGTTTTGTTTTTTTGGGGTTTTTAAGGGTTTTTATTTGGTTTTTGCTTGTTTTCCCTTTTAAAATTTTCATAGTTAAAACATCTTTTGCTTACACTTGTGCTTCTCTCTCACCTAGATCATCATTAAATTTGGTGTTGCTGTGGTCTTCAGATTTGTTTAAAAAAAAAAAAAATGGTTTTGGTAGTTCACACAAGGAAAGTACCAAGACCATGTATTGCATTATTAAAGAACTTTGTCTGAGAGGAAAAGRAGATATTATAATGCAGGTTGTACTAGAGGGCTATTTATCAAGAAAATTGGTAGAATATACGAGAGACTGAACTCCTTTGTTTCTGTTTGAAATTAGCTGTACTTGAGCAATCGTTTGGACAGATGGTTTTTCACCCAAACAATATTGTTCTATGGAAAATACTTGACATGTATAGAGACAATATTTATGCATTTTTGATTGTTTATAACAGGAAGTAAAAAGTTCCTTTTGTTATATCTGTCTTTGTCTTTCAATAGATATGTTCTGTCCTTCAGCAGCATTAATAACTTTCTACTGTAAATTCCCTAATGGGTAGAACAATATTTTGCTCTTAGAATCCTCAAGTGAATATTCTCTTCTGAAACCTAAATCTACAAGACTTCTGAAGGCATGAGTTGAGTAAATATGTAAATCTTGATAAGATTCCAGATTTTGTATAAAGTAAGGGTATATTTAGGGGCAACGTTTGAAATCCATTGAAGTTGGTAGGTCATTCAGCTAATTTGGACTCTGAAGTCAGTAAATATTTTCCTGGAATTTTAATATCTTCTCTACTTTTTTTGTGAATTCTTTATTGAGTGTTATGATTCCTGCTACTTCTGCTCTCCTCAGCTGGTTAGAAAGGAAAATAAAACCTGGAATCCTATGGGAAGCATTCAGTTAATAAGTCTCAGACAACATTAATGCACCTGGAGGACAAGAGTCTCAAAAGAGCAGCATAAAGGAGATGGACACTCAAGTCTTAGAGTCCCATGGGACCTTACAGATATAAATTCAGCTATAAATTGACAAGCAACCTTGCTTGCCTCAGGCTGTCTGAAATCTATGAGAAGAGAAGTTTGTGGTGTTTTGGAGGGGSAAAAAAAGCGCTCTAATGGATTGCCATTTGTTTCAAATCCAGCTGTGGCACTGTGTTCTGTGTRYSTACTCTGTCTTGTTATGTATGTGARGTGAATTTAAGGATGCTATAGATGGGGCTATATTAAGGATGCTAATTTAAGGGGCTATAGATGTTCATAGTAAGTCAACCATGCTTCTACATTKCTCAGTATTGACCAATATATATTAAACAGTTACCAGTGGGGGCTTTTAAGAGGCAGATTAATAAATAACCATGCAAAACCTTTGCCAGAATAAGACTGAATTAAGATGTTCTAAATGTTTTGTTTTACTGCAGAATACAAACAGTCCCAAACAGTCTATCACTGTCTCTTTTGGAAAACAAACAAAAAAAAAAGGTGCTTAGAAAGCAGGCTGAAGGATTTTTCTTGAGTGCTCAGATAAGTACTCTAGTATAACCCTCAAGTAGCCTGCAAATGTTGACAGGCTTCTTCCTTAGGATTAAACCATTGTTTAGTAGACTTGTAGCACTGAATTAACAAGGACTATCCAGAAAGAAAAGCCTTTTCAATGCTAAAGCTTTCATGTATTAGCTTCCTGTTTTATTTTTGTTTTCCTCTGATAACTTGCTGCACTTTTGTCCTCTGCCAGAAGCAAACCAGAAGTGATTCCAATTAACAGTAAGTGATGGCATRTCAATAAAGAACAAAACACAAGAGGTTTCAGGTAAAAGTAGATTGTTCCCATACAGATAATTAACACTCGTCCATCAGAACAAGACTTGCCTTATTTTTGTTTCTTGTGTAGGACATTGGAGTGGGATATTGTTCCATTGACTTTTTCCTGAGTTTTGGGCAAATCACTTCCTTATTATCATGAATTACAGACATAACTACACTTAACTTCCTTTTTAGAGATTGGTAAAGAGAAAGTGCTATGCAGCTGTTTGGTTTTATTTTTAGATTTTAACCATAAAACTACTTTAAAATAGTTTCATGTTGCATGTAACTTGTCACAAAGCATGGGTATTTTTTTGGAAACTGTCACAGAATTTTACCTAGAATCTTAATACMGTTGTTTTGTATGATTATAGTTATGAGTAGATGATTAGTTYATTTTTTCTCTTTCTTTTCCCTTGAAAGACTGGTTGACTTGGTAAATCAAGTAAGAAGGCAACCAGGACCAACATAAATAGAGATTCTGTACATTACAGCTGGTTCTGAAACAATGACATTTTTGAAAGTTCTCTTTCATATTCTGTTTAAGGCACTGATTTGTAACTTGATTGGCTTGGGTTTGGCTCTGCTGCACACATTTTGTGTGTGTTTTGGCAAGTTGTTTGGTTACACTTTGCATGTGTTCAATGGTTTACATCTATAAAATCATGATAAAGATGATTATTTCTCTATTTGGTACAACCTTTATACTGTAATTCACAGTGCTTGTAAATGAGTGCTTTGTACTGTAATTCACAGTGCTTGTGAAGGACAATTTTCTGAACTGAAATAGTGCAAATAAATAAAATAATGAAATTTCAGGAACCCGGTTGCTACCGGATCATAAGGCAGAAGTGATTATAAAGTATTTCTCCCTGAAAAAAAAACAAAACAAAAAAAAAAAAAAAAAAAAAAAAAAAAAAAAAAAAAAAAAAAAAAAAAAAAAAAAAAAAACCAACCAAAACCCAACAACATTCATACCAGAAATAAGCCACAGATTCTTATTTTTCAGATTTCATAAAGCTTTTTCTTTTACAAAGGTTTTTATAGGAAGTTTCACATATTTTATTTCTTCTATACGGCCTATCTGTCGCTAATTGAGATGTAGAAATGTAGAATATCAATAAAGTTGTTCTATAACAGGTTCTAGGTTTCTCTGCATTTTGCTCAAGGAAAATTTCTCTATAACCATGAATTCTTGAAAGACTTACATAGAAAAACAAGAATAGTTCCTAGAACAAACATAAAAAAATTCCTGTTGTGAATGTCCCTTAGGCTCTACTAAAGAAGTTTAAAAAACAATTTTTCTGCAGTATTAGGACTTCTGGTCCTAATGTAGATTTGGAGATCAGCATAAATAAGCACTATGAATATTTTCTAGGCTGATGAAGAAAATATTAACAAAATTAGTCCAAACTGGTGTCCTTTTCCTCAAAATGTTCAGTGACTAGAAAAAAAAACAGAATTCTGATAAATCTGGATTCCTGGGAAAGACATATTGAAAGCTTATAACAAAGAAAATAATACAGATGCAGGATAATCTCTGTCTTTCCACATTAACACTCTAATATGATTGATTAAGTAATGAGAAGTGTGTTTTCACTTGCAGTATCTAACACAGTGTTTATTCAAATAAACCTGTACAACGTGATGTGCACCCCATAATGTACAATGAAGAGGATGTTTGTGTATTGTTCCTTTAGTATCCATCATCTTCATAGTTTCTTTGGCCTTAGGGCACAAATTTCCTTTTAARTGGCTGTCATTTGCCTTCTGATATGCACTGAAACTTTGGGCAGTTTTAAGTTGCACTGGGCAGTTTTAAGATGCTGGTGAAAGCAGTGGTGATGTGGCCTCTGAGAAAATGGAAGAATTCATCAGTAACTTATACTCCCAGTCTTACCCTTTTTCTTTGAAATTTTGTCCAGTTTGAGTTGCGCATGGTAAGAGTTTGACAATCAAAATAAAACAGATAAATGCAGTAGGAGCTACCTCCAAGAGTTTGCATTCTAATAGTGAGATTGATGGCTCTTTTCCAATTCAAATGAGCACAGTTGCAATTAGTCTTTATTATCCAGAGAAAAAACAAATGGTGAATCATAGTTTCATATCCTAGAGTGTTTGTTATATAATACATACTGAATTTCATTTGTATGCTGTATGCATGCGTTTATTATGCTGAAAGCTGATTACCCAATTTCTTCTAAAGTCTTTGAAGGCACTGTGCCAGCCCTTCCTAAAGTTTGCAAGCATATTGTTTTTGACAGTCAGGAGAGTTTGAGGTTTCTGTATTAATTACTCTGTTTACATAAAAATGAGCTTTATATCATTTGTGTATTCCTATTATACGTATTTTAGAAATTACAGAGTAATTACAGCAATTGCTTAAACTGCATGTGGTGTCTAATTTAATTTAATAAGATGCAACTACATCATTTTTCACATCTCATAAAACTAAATATGTGAGACAGTGAAGTCATAATGAAGTGTTGTAACAGCATATAACACATAGAGTTCTAAAAACATTGTTCATTTACKTAATGATAATTATTCATATAGTTAAGAAATATTGGCATATTTGTCTTCATATGTAATTTATAAAGTGTGTGAATGATTGCTACTTCTGACTTTGTTACTTTRTACAAAGAAATGCATGTTACCTTTTCTCTACCACGTAGGGCACAGCCTTTACCAGTTTCAGTCYGGTAATATTAGCTCTAGTCTGTGGTAATGCATTTTAGTAAGCCAAAAGGGATGGTCATTTRTCAGACTTGACAAGTGGTGGCTGAATAATAACTTTCCTGTAATGCAGACGCTTTCCTGAATGTTTAAGTGCTGATGGTTTGAACATTACAGCTCACCAAATTTTAATTGATTTGAAGTTCACTGATTCACTGACCTCTAAGTAAGTGCCAGAACGCACTGAGGTTTTATTTTCTTTCAGTTGTCTATCTGGATGAATTTGCAGTCAGGTGTTTGATCCTCTAATGTTCTATATGTACTCCAGAAGGGTACATCCTACTCAAATATGTAAAGTCTTCCCTGCACAAGAGACACACCATCCATACTTCCAAAAATGCTGTTTTTAGCAATGTGTGAAGTACGGGAAATGTCAGCATTGCTTAGGGAGGGAAGGGCTTGAACAACGAGACATAATGTTTCTCAAGGCTTGATTGCATAAAAGGTGTAGAAGTGTAGGTTTTATGGCTGCACAGTTGCAGAATAAGGATGCRATAGTAGAATCTGGCACATGGCTGAGCTAATTCTGCCTAATTATTGACAAAATTTGACAGGAAGCAGTGTTTTCATTCTCCACTCATGCCTCATAGCTATAATTCAAAAGTTTGGTACAGTCATGGAAACTTGCAATTATGTCCTTTAGTTCCTGAACCAAGAAGTTTCATTTTTGGTTCTTTTTTTGAAAAGGTTTTCTGGTTTATATGCACGCAAATCCCTCAAATATTCAGTTTTTTTTCCTACTTCTTGGGTTTTTTTTTTCTCATTTTGACTTCAAGACATGTAGACATTCCTACTCTTAACTTCAAGGAGAAATGAGAATAAAGGCTCTTTTCTGCTCTGTGACCAAATCAGAAGCATTGCAGTGACAAATACTTCCTATTGATCAAAAATATGAGCAAAAAAAGACATTATGTTTTCTGTTTCAGAGCAATCTTTCAAAAATGCTGTGCTTTCTTCAAAGACAGGTGAAGGATGAAAAAATCATACAAAGTAAATTAATGATTGTATTTATATTTTCTAGTTGTAAAATCTCAATTATTTTCTTGTGTGCTGTCATTTATGTTCGGAAAAGGCATATTATGTGACATTTTCATTTTTAAATTGGAGTGATCTATAGGGCTTTTCTTAGAGGTTTCTGGGCCTTGTTCCCCACATGAGACATCTCAAAGTCAAATATAGGCACATGGGCAATAAATGAGTTGCCAAAATATTGTAATTTTGTTCATCTAAGGAGCCAGATAAAGGAAACATGACAAAATAATACCAATTCTGCTTTGTATCCTTACAGAAGAGGTGACATGATAGTTTTAGCAATTGTTAAAAGAAACAGATTCAAACAGGAATGGATAAGAAGTACTCATTATGTTATGGCTTTTCATAACTACTTTGTGGAGAGCAGTGCAGTCTTTCTCTCCAGATCTTCAAAGGATGACAATTCATAAAGACCTGCTTCTTGCACAGAAAATTCTTAAACTCTTAAGTAAGAAATGGTTAAAATGGCCAGTACCCAAAATAAAACAAAACTGTAGTTTAGACATTTAAGTATTCCTGAACTGTATGAAACTTTTCCTAGCTGCATAAAAATGTTGCTTTACTTAACAAAACTGCTTTACTTAACAAAACTGCTTTAGTTATTTCTCTCTGCCAGTTATTCATGCTGCTTAGTGAGTTAATGTTTACACTTATGACATTTATCATTAATGAAGCCAATCAACTTTTATCATTAATGAAGCCAATCACTACAGAATATGCATATTTATATGTATGTAATATAATAGGCAAGCTGTAGTAAGTTTGTTACCTCTTTGCAAGTCATACGTATTTCAGATATGTGAAAAAGACTTTCATATTCTTCTTGCCCTGTGTATTGATGTACTTTGCCTTGAATTTTAGTGGATTTTAACTTCTTTTCTTTTTTGACAGTGACTGAGTGCTGTGTGTGCTGACTTAAACATTGTGTACTAAAATTCACACAGGACTGGAGTAGTTAAATAGTGAACTTCATGATACAATAAGTCATAATTAAAGTCTATTTGACATTTACCTACCACTGGAGAAGGGTTCAAGGCGGCAGTTTCAGCATTCCCAGTCGTTCAGCAAGGGGCTCAGGAATGAGTTGAATCTCTRTAATATGGAGTTGGCTCACAACTGGAAGGTAAATAGTAGAATTATTAATATGGTAAATAGGTATTATAGGAATTATTAATATGGTTCATTTTTATTATATTACTGTRCACTGTGGTTTTTACATTTTAATACACAAAATATATCAAAGAGAAGAAGAAATAGGTGATGGAAAMAAATGCATGTTTTATTACAGCTAAAGGATTTTGCTGATTTTCMACACTGTTAGTATGCTGGATAAGTAAAGTGAAATAATCGGAGTATGTAACTAAATATATGTTTAAAGATCTGTTCCCAATTCTCTCGTTTTAAGCTACCTAATCTGGCCCAGTCCTAAAGACCATCCATTTCATCTAGATAAGTAAAATATGTTCAAAAAATATTTTATAATAACTTTGTTTTTTTTTTTTTTTTTTTTTTTTTTTTTTTTTTTTTTCCTTATATTAACCAGCATAATCTCTACATACTATGTGGAATCTAAACTCCAGTGGGGAAAAGTTTCTGATAAATTCTTCTTTACCTTTATACTCACTACTACTGTTCTAGACTGTAAAATGATATGCAGGCTGGATGTGCTTCAAAATTGTTTTACATCTATRGTTTGTGCTATTACATATTGTGTTCTAAGCTTATGTGAGACAGTTGCCAAAATAACTCAGGTCTGTGTTGATAAATAGCCTTAGGCATGTGTTTTTGTAASTTAGCTGTGATTTTCTATTGCACATTTTGATAAGATATTAACTTGTAGGTTCTATTCTGCCTTAAACCTGTATATATGTGCATACTGAAGATTCCCCTATGTACTTATACAGATATTATTGTAGTTTTTTAAGACTCTTGAAAACATGTAAAAGTCACTGATCAAATGATGGAATGGGRAAAATGTTAATAATGCTAAGTTTTATTCCTTACAATATATGTGAAATACTTCTGTTCTTGAGAAAACAGATTGTCTAAGATTTTTTCATGTACTATAACTTCATAAGAGGAATCATTAACACTTTATTTTGAGAAAGATGGTAACACCAAATTCAACTTTTCCAACGGGGATGCTATCCTGCCATACTTTTGAAACAATTTAATGAGCTCCAGCACCATTTTTCATGTGTGGGTCTTGAGTTCAGATTCTGTTTCATCTGTGAAAGCTGGTAGTGTATGTAACAAATAAAGTTGTAAATAAATTTCATACCCCAGCTTTTCTTTTTGGTTGTAACAATATCAAACAAAGAGGAATGTCCAGTTGGATCTGGATGAAAACTCCGCAATAAGCTCCTTTTTGTCTGACCTTTCAGAAGCTTTTTGTATTACTTTTCCCATAGCTTTTTACATACCTATATTCCATGAGTCAAACTCTTAAGTATGAAAACAAAAAAACAAGGGAGAGTTTCATCTGCTCTCTGAAAATAAAGTTGGAAGGCTATGATTTCTTTTTTTTTTTTTTTTTTTTTAAAAAAAAAAAAAAAAAAAAAAAAAAAAAAAAAAAAAAAAAAAAAAAAAAAAACAAAAAAAAAAAAACCAACAAAAAAACCACTAAAATTGAAAGTAACTACAGTCTCATGTAAATAACATTTTCTGAAGTTTTATTTGTGATAACTCTCCCTCCATAACGGAATCTTATTCCCTCGGTGAATCTTGCTTTTCCCCTGATATGCCTTCACAGTAAGATGAGGAGATCCTTACTGCACAGTGTTTTGATCAACCACTTAATTCTGAACCCCTTTTCCAGGATGTCTTTATTCATTTGCAATCTGGTGTGCACAGCCTGAGCCCTTCTTCTGTTCTATTCCTCCCTCAGAGTGTCTTTCAGGGGTCAGGATGTTTCTTCCCATGACACTGCTAGGAGATTTTTCACAGAAAAACTGGCTGTGTTAGCTCTGCAGTGTTGGCAAAGATTAGGATATTGGGAAAAAAAAGGTGTGATTTGAGATCTCACTGAATTGTTTAGATGCTGTTCAGCTTGCTGAGATACTATTTTTGCATTCCTTTTTGGGGATTAGATAATCCTATGGAGCCAGGCATGATCTGGCAACAGTTATGCTGTGTGTAAACTCCAGCTGTTTGATAATATAGAAAGAAAAGCTGTGTATCTGATTTGATTCAACACAGAGTTAAAGTTATGCTCTAAAAAAAACCTAATTACTGGTACAAAATCTTTTGATTAGATAATTTTGTCACCTCTTAGAACTAGATTTATCCTKTGTTGTTTAGTAGTGTAAAGAGGAAGACCTTAGGGAGGCTGATGAAGTTGCTCCTCAGAACTCTTTTATTTGCATCTACAGCTTGATTCCCTGGTGCAAATCAGAAATCTCCTGTGTTTTAATAGAAGCTRGAGAAGACCCTTTGATTCTCCTTACAACAGGAGTGATATCATCCATGGCATAGACATAATTTCCATTGATTCCACCCAGAGCTTTATGTTAGCATCCATCTACTATTTTATCTTTGACATATAATAAGCCTCTACAGATGCTACCAGGAAAAGGAATCATTTTTAGGTTTTAATTAGCTAGTGAGGTTTCATGGACTTAACATTAGAAATAAGTGGCTGAGCCCAATTCAATCTCTRCATGAATTCAGTGATTTCTTCGCTGAAGCAGCTGTCAAAGCAGAGGAAGGCTTGCATAGTCTGAGGAGTTTCCTGAAGTTTCCTTGGCTTAGTTTTTGCTCTCTGTTAAGAAAATGAGATGTTAGTTTAGTCAACTCCACTCAAGTAAGCTTCTTTGTCCTTCTCCATTTTTTAAGTGGAATGGCCAGGTAATCTGAAYCTCAAACAGACCCCATCCTAGTCCCTGATTTTATAAATAATATTTACAGTGTTAAGATTTAACATCCTATTTAGACTAAGAAAGTTTTGTTTAGGCAATAGTCTTGAAAGAGTCAAAATTTCATTTTTAGAATAAGAATAGAACTGGTCTCCAGGTTTTGGGTGAAACAGCTCCACTGATGATAGCCCTATTAGGCAGCAGTCTCACTCATTATGTCTTTATCTGAATATAATACTGAATGTCAACATCCTCAGCTGAAATGACAGCTTGGCTTTTTGTGGGTAGACAATGTATGTTTCTACCAGATCTTTTTCTCAATGTTCAGCTACACCCCCAGAGAGAAATCTTYGAAAAGCAAAGAACAAAACATAAGGATTCTTGACTGTAGAGGTTAGGTTTGTTTTTATATTCTCAGGATGCTAGGAAGATGCATATGCTTTGAAAAACCATTACCATTTCGGAGAAAAAATGCTCTTTTCATCTCTTTGTGTGAGCTACCTTTTTTTGTTTTGAGGCATAGAAGTATGAGACTAATGGAGAGCAGAGCAAGGTCTGGCATGGGTATTAAAGGCCATTATTGTCACAGGTTAGCAGATCATAAGAGCTAGAATTACGGCCACACAGGGATTATCATAAAAACTTTGTTGCCTTCTTTCYCCTTCTTCCAAACTAATCACAGAATCAGTCTTCCTCATTGTAATCTGCTTGTAAGAAACAGTGCAAAAATTAAAGACAGTAAAAGCTGACAGCTTAGCTTATCCAATTATCAGTTTTCAGCTGTTACATGAAAAATTGAACTATAACTACCATGAAATATCTGTATTAATTGACAGTAGTTTCAAGAAGCTATATGCAAGATTGGTTCTCTGGTGAGTATCAGATATGTAAATTAATTAATCATGTGTGTTCATTGGCTTGGTATTTTATTAATTGTATTTACATTATAATTTATATATATATATATATATTTTCACTATTTTCTTTTTCACATCCTCTTTATTTCTATAGAAGAGCTGATAGCATTTTAAATTGTGCCAATGGAAGCAATAACAAGAGTTGTAATTTCTTTTAGATAATTTCTTTTTTGTTATTTTGTCATTGTTTATCTAGAGAGACTGGAAGAAAGAAAACTATTCTGCATAAATATAATTGAGCTGATAAGTTTATACCATTTAATGCAGCAATTGGTTGTTCAGGAYTGGTTATAAAGGAGGAATATCTAATGTAGCATCATTTCAGAATTAGATCAGGAAATTGGAAGTCAGAGTTTTTACACTTGTCTTTCTCAGATATTGGATAAATCATTTAAACTTGCTTAATTCTGTAAGTTAACAAACTGTTAATATGAATAAAAATGATATATTGCTACTTTGCTGACTATTGAGAGAGGAATGTAATCATTTGAGATCTTAAGATGGAAGTCTTTCCTTCTCCCTCTACCCTTATTTCCCCACAAGATTAGGAAGAGAATCATTCTCTCTCTCAAAAATTATAACTGATTATTCTTTTTTTACATGCCTTAAAGAAATCAGATCTTCATGAAAACCTGTTCCTTTCCTTAATCTTAATTTWTATAACTTTAGCATACGTTCCAACAAGAATGCCTTGATCTGAAGGCTGGTTTTGAGAAGCAGCGCTGTTCATCCTGATCATTTCTGCCTTTCACATTCATAACTAAGGGTGTGCTGGTTGCACTTTCACGTGCTGATGGATGCTGAACTGGCATAGTGTGGATTAGACCTTTAGGATGCCTTGTATAATTTTGGAGACTGGAACAGTTAATGAACAGCTTCCAGTTAACAAATAAGCTAGTAAAAATCTGGCTTGAAAGTAGATGTTGCTACTGGAAGACACTGGGAAAAACACGTGTGTGTTTCAGTGTGGCTTTTCTGTCTAAATTAAAGTTCTTGATGTGCTCTTTGATCTCTTCTTATACTTTACTTGAGTGTAATGGCCTTCTCTTTATTACATTGAGCAGCAAGGTAATCTACCAATGGCAGCAAGATGAATATTTTATATAGCACTGGACTCAGATGAATGAAAATAGATGCAGACTTTACAACTTCTGACAAGGAACTCTGTATTGTTTTTGTTTTGGGTTTTTTTTTGTTGTTGTTGTTGTTTTTTTTTGTTTTGTTTTGTTTTGTTTTGTTTTTTTTTCTGGAATTTAGACATAAGGCTGCTCTTACTCTGTCTTTTTTTGTTTGGTGGTAAATGGCTAAAAATAATGAAAATATTTTGTAGTGATAGTTTACATTCTTGATCTTATTTTTTTCTAAYTGGGAATTGTGAAAAGTTGTGGCTTTTGCAGGAATAAGTGTAACTTGAAAAATGAGAGCAGCTCTGAAAAAAACTATCTGCAAGATGTAGCCTATTGAAGATCCATTTGCATCACAAAAGTCATGTTCATCATGGACGTATTCAAAACAATGAAATAAACTTTTACTGTATCTGGGATACTGGAGAAGGAAAAAGTTCTAAACATTTTAACATTTGATATTAGGTAAAATCTTGGATTCTTTACTTCRTAGTTTGGAATTTACTTAAAATTTACATAGAATTTTGCCCAAATGAAAAAGGGCAAGAACCTCACCTGATAGAAACTGGCATGGCTCCACTGAAGCCAAACAGCACAGCGTTTGAAGCAGTTGCTTCAAACAAACTGCTGTTTTCAGAATGGAGGCTGGCCTTTATTCTGCCACTTCACTTTATTTATTTATTTAATTATTTTATTTATTTTTAAAATTTTAATCTCTGAGGATCTATCATCCTGTTAATTGGAACTAGAATGCCTAAATCCTTTATTACCTAGAGTATTTTGCGGTCAACGAGGAGAGAGAGCTGCAATTTTCTGTGCAGATGGCAGAAGTACTGTAGAGGGGAATGGAGTGTATCTATTAATCTCATCTAAAGAAGCAGAAAGTGAACAGGTTCAGTTCTGTCACAGCCTAACCATTAACAGCATCCCAAAGTTGATTTTATTCCTTCACTTTTTTGGACTGAAAACACGGGGGCTGAAATTTATTATGTCATTGTCGTCCCTGCCTTTCCCCTGTCTCATCTGTATTCTTTACAGAGCCCATAAACACGGGCTGTCAGCGAGCTAAACCTGTCAGATTTCCACTTCCCCCCTCCTCCGTCTGCTACTATGCTGCTCGAGAAGCAGCCCCGCACGCTGCACCCTCACCATGATTCTCATRATCACATCTCATTCATCACCGTGACTCCAAACTCAGCTCAACACATTGGAAAAAAAAGGTCAGGGATATGAAAAGGAAAGAGAAATAAACAGCTACCCAGCGGAAGCGGTTGAGCTGCAGGAGACGTGGGAGGTAAGATCGGAGCCAATTTCGCTGCCAGCAGCTGTACTGGGCATAAAGTACTTGCTATACAAGTTCTAAGTGTTTTAAACTGGAGGGTTGTGTAGGGGTTTTCTGCATCTCCTGGTTTATTTCCCGGCACAGAAGCATAGTGAGAGGATAGAAAATTGTAGTTGAAGGTGGGAAGGTGATAAAACTTTTTATAACAGGAGTAAAGATGACAGATTGGTTGCTGAGTGACTGGAAACATGAGAGCGTGCAAGATTTGGACTCRAGAGTCCAATAAACAGTGATGAAAGGACAAGTCCTATGTTGACTTTCTGAGCCAAAGTTAAGATGCATTTTTTTGGGGATGGGGAGAATTTTGAACAGATGAAAAAGAAATTATTTTACATGAAGMAGTAATATTTCTTTAAATGGGCTCTGTTTCCTCCTATGTGTTACACTGTCAATCTAGTTAGGTAGAATTTATTTTAATATTATTCTGGTTTAGTTATATCCATTCTCTACTCTCCTGACTACTACCTTGGTCATTTATACTGAGCAGATTTGTTTTCTTGATCAAGATTTTTTTGCTTTATGCAATTATTTTTTTTTTCTAATTTCTTAGCACTTTTAATCATAAACAGAAATATCTGTTAACTCTTATTATTTACATTTTGCAAATCTGTATTTCACATATTGATGTGATATCATGCCAGTAATTTTTTTCTCTCAAAGCAAATAAGGGGAGGGGGAGAGGAATTGCATAATGTAAAATAAATAGCTTACAAAAATCTGTTCAGGAGATTTTTTTCTAACAATTAGTGGTAAACTTCTTGGGATTTTAGTTTACACTTCTGTTTGTGCATGCAGTAATTAAGGATTTTATATGGCCCCTGATAGTAACATATTGCACAGCAAGTGAGATGATGTTGGTCAAATAGTTGAGAATATAAATATCTCTATTAAATAATAATGTATTTGTGCTTTAGGTGAGCACAGATTGTTTGCCTTCTAACCTTTTTTAACATGTTTCTGTGCAGATCATGTTACAAGCTTGTTTTTATGCCTTTTGTGTTGTTAAAGTTGAAAAAAAAAAATTATTTTATAATTCTCTTTGAACAAAGGAAAAAAAAAGGTCAGAAGGCTTCTAGTGAAATTATCAGGCAAATGATGAAACCAAAAGCATCCAATACTTAATCAGGAAAAAGACAATTTCATAGAAAATGATTGCCATTATGTCCATTAAATGCAATATTTCAGATACAACCTTCAAATCTGTTACCCATGTGCCACTGGCTCTTGAAAGGTGAGAAGGAATACCTCCCTGTATTTTTTGCTCTTTTTTCCTTCTTTTTGAAGCATTTGCTATCATGCCAAACTGAAGACAAAATGTTGGATTTTTTGGCTTAAAACACCACAGCACATCTTACAGTGTCACTTGTGAGAAGAATGTAGCAGAATTTGAGGAGAAATTTCTTATAATTCAGAAAAGGAACTTTCGCATTAAAAATAAAACTGAGGACTGTAATATCTGTTACTTCTGTGCAAGAGTTTGATTTTTCTTCAGTAAATATAACTGCTCTCAGTGTCCATTAGGAAGATCTTTTCCCTATGATCATCATACTCTGTGGAATGATAGTATGGAAGCTTGAATAGTATGGTCAATTTTGAACATACCGAACATCCTAACTTTGGTGGATAGGGGAAGTTACCAAATCAGGTAAYTGCATTAACACATTGTATGCATAATAATGCAGCAACTGAAAAAGACAAAAAACTGAGCATGTGGAGTCAGGATATTCAACCTCAGAAAAAGGTTAAAAGTCAAGCTAAAAATAGATAAATTCGAGATTAGTGTGAACTGTGAGGAGTAAAATAAATTGTGGAGAATAGGAACCAGGCATGAAACATACTAGAAAAGMATGTTTGAGTTCCTACAACTTACTATATATAAATGCAGAATTGTGGTACAGCAGAGTTCTGTACTGACATGACTCATACTACAAAATAAGGAAAGAAAGCCTGCTCGAAATTTCAAACTTGTGAAGAAAGAGGTATGAAAAATACCTGGTAGTACACCTATAAAAGGGGCTAAAACTGTAGAAAAATTAAATAAATATGAGTCGCTCTCCAGTGCCGACAGCATGAAAATTATGATCCTACTAAAGGAAAACAAAATAGAGGATAAAATGAGAATAATATAAATTGTGGCAAGAATATGGGACTACTTTAAAAAGAAAGAAATAGAAATATATTTTTTAGAGCATGACTTGTAAGTAATTATAGATGGTGTTATCTACCATATCACTGCAAATAAAATATTGATTGGGTGGAGGATGAAAGAAAGAAGAAGAAAAGTCCAGAATGCAGTACTTCCATCTTTATTTTTATAGGAAGAAAACAGCTCTTAGCCAGTTTATCTTCTGGTATCAAATGAGATTGCTTCAGTTATCTTGATGAATACTACATGAAAATGGGATGTAAACCAAAGTTTGTGTAAACATCTCTTTGCACTGAGATATCAAATATTCTTTTATGTTTCTCTGCTAAAGTAAACTACTAAATATTGAACTTGGCAGACTGAATCTGGTAAGTACTTCAGATTTGAAGTAATGTCTTAGAAAAATAAATGGGTATCTCATTTTTCCCTCTTGAATTTATAGTAAGCTTTGCATTACATAATGCAAACTGCTGTCCACATAGATGCTGGAGGGCTACATTAAGTTATGAAAAAWTTTCTTTAACTGATATATGAAAGGTAGCCATTTTAAAATAATAAGGCTGAGGACAGAAAGGCAATTTGGAAAGTGAGCACTTTCAAGTGACTAATTCATCTCACCATACAAAAATTCGAGAATAGCATTCACCATCTAGTAAATATCATGAATATTATATGACAGATTTTTCCCACTCTTAGTTGCTTATAAATAGCAAAAGCAGACTTGATTTGCCAGCTTGYAAATTACCTCTTGTAATGCAGGTATGTAGGGGCTGGATTTTCTACTCCTGTATTTCTTAAGTAGATTTGGTTTAGTTGCACAGACTTCAGTATCCAAGCTTTGCAGCTGGCTGCAATCAATAGTGTGTAGACCAAGACAGATTTCCAAAACGAACAAAATTATACCTTCATTAAAGACTTCATTGTGGCTGATGGAGGTCAGGTCTGTATATTGGATATGACAGCTACAATGCTTGCAGTGCACTCAAGGCAGTGTTTGCAACATAAAAGGATGCACCACACTAAAGATTGACATGACCATTGACCCCTTTTCAATTTTCTGGCAGTGTTTACTTCCCATTTCACAAGGTCTTAAAAAACATTACTTACTACATGGGATTAGGAAAAACATTGAAGCACATTCAGATTCCTCTTCAGAAACAGCTAGTACTCTTAATTCTCAGATAGAAGCCTCTTTCTTACTCTGTTCTTCTATTCCAGACTCAGTGGGTTTATTAAGACCTCTTGAAAATGTGAAGAGAAGACGCTACATTTGCATGCTTAAGAAGTGCTTAGTCTTGATTAGTGGTGCATAGGAAATCAACTAGGGTCTTATTTTTACCACAATTTATTCATTTGATGCTATCTGTAAAGTTATTTTATTTAATAGGTATAGTGCTAGTCAAACYGCTGAATGTATTTGAACACAGAATTTTATATTTGCTTCCACTTTTCCCTACAAGATTTCCATGATTCAAAAAGACTTCTCAGTTCTCTTGCATGTCTCTGTAATGAAAATCACTGTCTAATATCATCAGGGAATGCATCCTCTGTGAGAGCTGCTTCACTTCTTTGCCCCCTCCAGCAAAGGCAAACTAAATGTTTAAACAGGATTAGCCCTTTTCAAACTTCTTGCACAAATATGAACCAAGTTATAGTTTAGGAAAGAATATATTCTTTTTTATAGTTACATTACTTTTCTTTTTAAATGTCTGTGTTTGAAATGGTTTAAAGTAATTCAAGAGTGACCAGAATAGAGTATAAAATCTACTTTTGTCCCACTTTATGTCATATGCTGCCATATGAAGCTGTATAACAGTGTTTGCCATTTTCTTTTCTTCATGACACAGCCTGTAATATTTTTTTTTGCCAAATACTATATTAAAAAAAAAAAAMAAAAAAAAMAAAAAAAAAAAGAAAGAAAAACCCCAAGTATTTTCTAAAAATTTCAAGAATTAATTAGAATTGAAACATTCTACAGAAACTGTGCAGAAAAGAGAGAGAATAAATAAAGCAAATTTTAAAAAGTAGTCAGATAATTTTATGGTTAGTCATACAAYAATTATGCCAAGCAGTTGGAATTCAAGCCATTCCCTACATTGTGTATTATATCCATTACTGGTACTGTAATTAATATGTTCTTGGCATTCCATTAACTATTATAATAATGGGACGTAATGAGAGCTCTTTTTTAGTGCTCCAGGTGTAAATAGTGTATTATTCAGGATTTCTCGGGCAGTGTCTGGARTCCAGTCAGCACTGAGTAATGCTTGCTAGTAACCTGAGACAATCTGCACCATGGTGTGCAAGAGTTGTGAGTTAAGGCCAGCCAGCAGCCAAAGCTCACACAGCCACTCGCTCACTGTCCCAGTTGAAGTGGGGAAGAGAATGGGAAGGGTAGAAGGGACAAAACTCTTGGGCTGGGATAAAGAYAGTTTCATAGGGAAAGCAAAAGTTGTGCACACAAGCATAACAAAACCAGGAATTCATTCACYCCTTCCCATGGGCAGGCAGGTGTTCAGCCATCTCCAGGAGAACAWGGCTCCATCACATGTAGCGGAGACTTGGGAAGACAAACGCCATCACTCTGAACATCCTCTGCTTCCCTCTTCTTCCCCCAGCAGGAAATCCTGAGCATGATGCCATGTGGTGTGGAATGTCCCTTTGATCAACTGGGATCAAAGATTGGTGGTGATCCTGACTCTGTCCCCTGACAGTTTGTTTTTCAGCCCCAGCCTCCTCGCTGTTGGGGCAGAGCGAAAAKCAGAAAAGACCTTGATGCYRTGCAAACACTGCTCTGCAATAAATAAACATCCCTATGGTATCAACRCTGTTCTCAGCACAAATCCAAGACATAATCTCACAATTAACTCTACACCAGAGAAAATTAACTCTACCCCAGCTGAAACCACCAAAGTAATTCACTTACTTACAAGGCTCAACTTACTTACAGCTGTCTGATCCACAAGGTTTTGATGGGAAACTTCTTATCATTGCCGTGGAGTAAAGATACAATTAAGGTGATCTTATTGGTCATTAAAAGAGAACGTCCCTCCTACTGTACATCTCAGCTTGAGGTTTTTAGCAGCAAATCACCTGAGAAGCAACATGGGTGCAACCTTTGGAGGAAATTAGTGTCTTTCCTTTTCATAAAGGGTTTGAATGTTCACATGATGGCWCTYRTATGTGCARGAAAGGAATAAATATTCCTGGTAGSTCTCTCTGTTCAAATAGAGCTGAATGTGAATATTAATTCCCCTTCTGCTGTACTTCATAGATGAGATGAGGAACAGATAGATCTAATCCAGTTCAGTGGTATACTGCTAGCTGTGATTTAGACAGGAAAGATTGTCTTTTAATTAAAAAAAAACACAAAAAACCATGTCAGATCCAAATTAATACAGGYTTTGTTTTAACTGTGCAGAACAGAGATCTGTTCTTTGTGTTCTACGTTGATATGGAACCAACCTTACCAATATAATTTCCAGTGCATGTCTAGTGAAAAAAAATAACTTTGTGAAACACAATCTCCACTTACAAACCATTTTTCTCAGTAAATTCCTTATCAAGCAACTTAATTTTTTATCAAAATTCATCCATTATTATTTGCAACATAAGGGCTGTAAAATACAGCAATTTAGATACATAAGCTTATTTAAAATAACTTGTTTTTTCAATCTTTTGGTTTAAGAACCATCCCTAAGAATTTCTAAACATTATTTTAATTTTTCTGAACAGTGTATTTTTACTTTTCCTTTGTGATACTGCAGCAACCCTTGATTAGTATGTAAAAAAACCTGGGAATAGTACTAAAAATAATAGAGATCCTTAATAGTATCTCAGAGTATTGCTTCTCCAGAGACATTCTGAAAGAATAATTTAAAATAAAATCCACTATTGTTCAAAGTCTGTTTCTTTGTACATATCAAAAGTGTTTCATTAATGATAATCTGTTTCTGAAATTTCWTTTTAGTACCCATTTTTTGTGTCAGGATATCCAAGGTAAATGCAACAAAAATAACTTGTACTCAAATATTGCCATATCAGTAGAAATATTGTCTGATTGCATTAGAATTTTTTTTTTATTGGCTGCTATTAATGAAAGTCTAAACCAAGAAACATAAAAGATTGTTAGTACTTGAAATTTAAGATTCTGTAACATATTATAACTACTTAGAAGATAGTGATATGAGAAGCTGAACACATAGGAGTTGTTCCAAGAGAACATGCTTTTTAGTATGTTTTCAGGAAATTCAGGATAGGGGATCTGATGCATTTMTTTGAAGTATTTAGCTAATATTAATCAATTGAATTTTTGATAGCAAAAAAGATGACACCTCTCTTTTATTTTAAACTCTTTCTCTGGATGGAATAGCTATTAACAGTGCTTTAGACTTCTGGGACTAACATGACTTRTATAATCTTTTATTAACGAATACATGGATGGAAAAAATCTAGCTGGATTTCAGAGGTTAGACTAAGCTTTTGTAGTTGGAAAAATCACTATTTTGTAATGTGAAAGAAAAAAAATTGGAATATAAAGACAGTATCAGGACCAAGTTTTTATAATTTCATTGTAACAAAATGCCTAGAAATAAAAAATTTAAAGCATTAAATATTTTATTAAAATCCTTCTAAATAATAAAAGATGAATAAAATTGGTACCTATTTACATTTTTAAAATGCCATATTTGTATAAATTTAGATTCTAGAAATTGATTTTCATTTTAATTGGCCCCTACAGAATAATATTAATTTAAATACCACTTGTTTCCTCTGTCCTTTTCCAAATCTTTTTCAAATTTTTCACTTCCTATAAAACCGTACTAATGAATGTTCCTTCACTGAGTAGCATAATCTTATTTAAGGATATCTTCATTCACTTTTTTTCTGGTTTACATCCTTCAACCATATTTACACTTAAGAGTCTGAATTTTCCCCTCATTAGACCAAGACAAATACAAATGAAAGCATTAGATATAGCCATTTTTACTATCAACGTTCAAAGTAAAAATTCTGTGAGGCTCAACCATTCTCTTGTTTCTTATTCCTGCTCCTAAACAGATGAATTTTGGTTTTCTCTTCATTTATTTATTATTGTTTCTTCTTTTTTTTTCCTTTTTCATCTTATACCAATCTAATGTAAAATAACTCCAGCATTAACTCCAGGGTACACAATTTTGCTTTTTCTTGGTGTTACAATCAGAAGCCTGTTTTTTATTTTAGAATTTGTTCAGGACATTGTCCTACATTGTATGTATTCATAAAACATTGCCAGGTTACTTTGTTTAGTTCAGATGAAAATAYCTGTATGTTTCCCAGCTGTTTTAATAATTGCTTAACCAGAGACAAAACTTAGTCTGGGATTAAAAATATATGAGTTCAACTCTCCAGTCTATGAGAAATACTAAGTTATTCTATATTCTATGTGGAAAAGGGGAATTTTATTTCTTACCTACTAAAGATACTGAGAACATTTATTCCCTCCAGATTACACGGCATTTAAATGCTATCAGAAAATGAGGAATGGACAGATAAATGTCTGTTGGAAGACCTATATCATGTGCCTGTCATTCTGAAAAGCGTCTTAGGGGGTGAAATGTCCCATAGTTATTGAAAGTCAAATAAAAACATACACATTTTTATCCAAGAAGGATGTCTTGAACTTTGGTCCCATGYTTTATTGTAATATAGTGGTGAAATATTATAAATGCCCTAGTTTAAAACAAAAAAAAAGGCACATGGAAAATGCCATAAATGGCTGATGTGAAGAGGACAATATTGAGAAGGTATTGTGGAAGGAGACAGACAGATGTATCTACCAGAGTGCTCTCATGTTTCTGCTGTCCTACTGCCCCTAATCCCCCTGGGTAACAATTCAAGATTTCTGCACTGATTGCTTTGTTTCTGCCCCTAGCTGAAATACCAGGAAATTATCTTCTTCAGGAAACTTCAGCACCTTTATCTAAACGAGCATAGGGGACTTGTATCTTTATGTCATATATCCAGTTTGTTAGTTTCATAAGTTTATGAATATGTTTTGAAAAATATCTGAGTTTGCTAATGCAAATCAAAATTCTTCAAGTTTTACATTGTGAAAATGGCAGTTTTAATTAAGRTAGTTGTTAATATTTAATATCACTGGTCCTTCCATGAGAAGTAGAATGTAATGAACTTCATTTTACAGAGATCGTTTCTATTTATGAATCTTGTAGTGAAGAAGTGCTTGATCTATCAATCTAATAGTTCTTGATTCARTTAAATATATTTATTTGTATGAAATTATATGGACAATTATATGCCTTTGATACAAAAAGTCACTTCTTTGACAAATAGGTAACTTATCAGCTTATCTCCAAATTTACTAAAAGTTTTGCTTAATCATACATACCATGATGAATTACTTATTTACTAATTTAATTAGAATTGACTAATTTAATTAGAATTGACAGTGAAAGAAATAAGTTCTTCTTTGTAGTATAGATAAACTGTGTTGTTATCGAAGCTTTACCAGCACAACCATACCAAATGAGTAATTTATAAATACATCAGCCTATTGTATCAGCATTGTACAATTAATAATTTAAGAAAAGTGATGATTTGTATTTCAAAATCATTTGTATTTTCAAAATCACACTGTTCTGCTTTTTAACTCTGTAGAAAACACAGGTAGCCCCATTCTGGCCTAGGGCATAAGTAATCAAACAGATGCTATTATAAAATAATTCTGATCTTTTTCTCTCAATGTCCCTGTTTTTCTTTTATGTTTTGCCCTGTATCTCTCCTTGATGATCCTGCACAGCTTACTGGAATAGATAGTTTCAGATAGACCTGCTTGAAATTTGAGATCTCTGCAATTTTGAAATTTAATGCTTCTGCACATATTTATAGTTTTCTCCAAATGTATGTAGGGTAGGACACATATCATTAATCCAAAAATTCATTATGCCATGGCTGATCCATTCTAAATGCTCTCTGCATTGCCACAAACATTGCCTGCTGCACAGAACTGATGACTAACACTGTCTGACAAGTTGCTSTACAATTTCTGCAGAGTCTAGAGTAGCAAATATATAATGTGGGTCATGTTAATGTTCTTGAAATGATTGATAAGTTTTTAATTATAAATCAAATTTTAATTTACTTGCTCTGTTCAGCCAAGTATATCTTATGAAATTTAATGTATGTAATATTAATACATGATATAATTGAGTTTCCAGTGCTGGTAGATTTGGTTGCTTGAGAATGCAGAGTGGATCTTTTCATAATGACTAGTTTTATGATTGGGAACTTAGTCCCATAAAAAAGAATGCAGGAAACTACCYTTTTTAATGGTATTTCTTATACTGGAATGGCGACCTAAGAAAAAGTTACTTTTGAGGTTTTGAGAGACAACTTGTTTCCCTCTGTGCCCTAACCTTGATAACACCGAAATATAACATTTTTTTTTTCTCTAAGTATTGTGATTTTGTCYCTTCTCTTAGGCACTCTGAACCATACACAACTATATGGAAGGCTATGAACAAAGGCAGTTAACAACACCCACTCAAGGACACCTGCATGTTATTTTAATTTCCTTGCTAAATATAGATAATAGATCATTTTTTCCTTGATACACTTTTCAGGTTCAAAACACCTGGCATGCTTTCAATTTGATTTCTGTAGTCAGTTCTCCCTGGGTTGGACAACATGCATGTGTTTTCATGGTTCGTAGATGGCATTTATTCCTGACTTTCTCTGGAAAAATAGAAATYAGCAAATTTAGCAAATTAGCACTCTGCCATATATTGGCAGAGTATATTTAACTTTCTCTTATTTTCTTTAATTTCTCTACTATTAATTACAAAAATTCCCAGAAAKTTCATGAGTCTGATAGACTTCATGTCTTCAGTAGTTTAGCCTATGGTACATTTATATTTCTATTAAAGTTTGTACCCTATTGGTCAAATTATCTGTAGGCAAGACATTTGAATAAATACAATGTGTTGAATCGTATATGAGAAATGAAAAATGAAATTATCTTGGAACAGCTCCTATGTGTTGCAAAATACATGATGTTCATAAGTTGAATATCAGGTTTAAATGAGGTCTGAGGTTTCAATGATTAATTAGAAATTATGATTAAAAGAAACTGAGCTGACAAATAATGACTTTTTTGTGTTTGTTCTTTTACATTGAATTAAATATTTTTTACTGGAAAAATGTGGGGCCAAACTTTGTTGACCATAAATAAGCATTTGGTATTCCATACTTTACTACAAGTGATAAATTCAGAGTTCAAATGAGAATAACAGTTTATCATCTTGGTAGTTAAATGATGCTACTTAGGTAGTAGGACAGGCAGCAAAAGGAAACTTTTATTTCTTCACTTCAGTTTTGAACAGTAAGGGAGCTCTGCAGAATTGCATATTTTTATTTTCACTAAAAACTTACTTCTGATGTTCTGTCTACTAAGGATAGTTTACCCTTTTTTGCAGGTTTTTCTTGTTGCAGTCTAGCAGTATAGGGATGCCATTGGAGATTTGATACTTGGATTTTAAAAGAGATCACTTCAGTGTGTTTTTCCTCATTGTATTAAGTAATTTGGGGAATGATTACTTTGGTTCTATATACCTGTGACTTTAAAAAAATAATTTATGCATTTTAGGTGAATATTAATGAATATCTCTTTGTTTAATTGATGAACTTCTAGTTATTTCTTGTTTGACTACTAAAATACAATAACTTTACTTTGGTTTTCTGCTTTTATTTGTTTGCAGTCATTCAAGGTAATGATTACAAACTCAGACTTTCAGTCACCACTGCCCGTAATATTAGAAAAAAATCCACATACATATTATTCATAGGAAGCTGTATAGGTAAAATATATGCACGCACTTGGGCTGGAGGTAAATTATGGTTCTTAATGTTGCTTATAGGGATGCTGGTTCTCCAAGAACAGGAGATCATTAGTATGTCTTGCAACCCCAACAATAAAATTAGCATTATATCAAATTAAATTAGCACCATAGAATCCTAATAATCCTAAATACTTCCTTGGAAACTATTATTGGATAAAATGTACAACCCGTAACAGTTAATGTACCAGTGTTGATAAGGATGTAGCAGAAGCTGTAATTGGAAAAATCCTTCAGCTATCTTTTCTCACASTCTCATCTTTTATGCTTTTATTCCCTAATGTTTATACTAGTATTTGTAWAAATAAATGTTACCACCATGATCCTGTAAAGTTCATAAAAATCCTGTTGGAGTAAATAGTCACAGAACCAAGTCTCAGATTTCTAAAATGCTAAATAACTTTAGTACTCTTATTCTGGGACTCCTAGCAGATGTAAATTTTTAGGGAAAATATTAGAAAATAAAAAACCCTATCCCAATAATTTTTGAATAGGACTTCAAGAAGACAATATACAGGTCTGCATTTTTAAACTACACAAACATACAAGCCCATTTCTAGTTCTTAACTGTTCCTACTTCTACTTACTTTTTAGAACTTGTTTCCCTTTACATTCTCAGTCGTGCTCAATGCCGAACTCTGACAGGCATTTTGGGAAAGTGTACAATAGGAAACATATAGCATGAAATTTTGTGACAAAGTAATTTTTTTAAAGCTGCTTCCAGTCAGGGATAAATCTTTCTGCTTTCCAGAAGATTCCTCCTAGTGTATATTTTTAATATTGTTTGGGTCTTTTTTATGTTTTATGATAAAATAGAGAAAGCAAGAGAGAAAGAATGTTTTTAACCAAGAAATTTCCACCTGATAGAAGACTTGTATGTGCGCATGCATTTGTGTATGTGTTTTACAGATTGTTCTTTCATAAAAACAAAACCACCTCTTTTAAAATTTTTTATTCATTAAGCATTACCTATAGATTTCAAAAGAAAAAAAAATAGAAAAGGGCAACAAAGTAGTAGTACTCTTTCTTTCAACAAAGCAGTTCCCACTGTGTCTCAGACATATCTTTTGAAAAATATATTTATTATATACTATTTAAAAGAGAACCTTCTCTTTATGAGGTTCTCATTGCAGTGCCTATCTCAGCCCCGAGTCTCACAAGGCCAGGGCTGTGTATAGGAGTTCCAGAGTGTCATTTTTAGTGCCAGTTTGAAAGCAGGAGACTCTAGGCCGTACTTTGAAATATCATTCAGTGCCTGTTCGATGGGACTGGAGTAACTGTTGAATTTACCATTCCCTAAACACTGAATACATTTTGAATCTCTAATGCTGTTTTTTATTAGAACAGAGACTAGAAGCATGAACTTTTAAAAGCACAGAGCTCAGTTAATGACATAAGTTTAGTAGGGTTTGTGAAAATAAATTTCTTACCCCTTTTGTCTTTTCAGAGTTCTCTTGTCTTCCAGGCTTGCTATTAGCCCAGGTTCTGAAACTGGATTAGTACAAATGAATATTGGCAATCCTTTGAAAGTGGCTAACTCCCATTTTGCAGGTGTGTAGGTTTTTTCCCCCACTCTATGCTCTCCCAAGACACCATTTTTACTGGCCCATGGACCCCCTTCTTGCACRCCAGAGAACCTCTCTGGCACCTAGGCACTCTTGCTGCTTTCAGGAAGGAACAGTCTCCCCTTCCTCCCAAGGCTCCTGATCCAAGACAAAAAACAACATCCATCTCCCTCCTGCCTGGATCTGGGCTTTTAAAGAAATGGGGCACAGTGGTTCACAGTGACTAAGTTAATCAGATTCGACTCTTGGTGCCTTTTGCAATCAAAAGTCAGAYATGCTCAGAAACAGGTTTGCTCAGTCAGTTTGTACTGTAGCATGGATAGGAAGAAAAGCTAAATATGATTCAATTATAATTTGGTCATGTAGTGAAGTGACATAATTTATGTTGTTGCCTCCTTCTTTCTAAAAGGAAAAGCTGTCTGTCTTYGTGCTTTCTAAACACTATTTTATGATGTTTGGCCAGTAAATTATATTTGGTTGATGTTTTTCATAGGCAAATATATGCAGTGCCTACACRAATGTCTTTAGGAGAGAGCAATACTATCAAGGGGGCTTCTAGCAGTTCACCTACATTTATGTTGCCATTTAAGGTGTTTTTACTGGTCTCTGGGAGGCAAGTCTGAATGAAGTTTTCCAGGGAAGACTTTCTAGAGTCTAACCAATTGCATGGATAGAAAGCAGCATTCACATAGCCTGTGCTTTTCCATCCTTCAGACTCCTTGTTTTGATCTTCTGGACCCCTGCYATGATGTCGCCCTGGGCATTAATTCCAAATGCAAAGTGCTTGGTCTGATTTTCTTAACATGTTCCAGAATGACTGCTAATTATATTGGATGTGGGCTGCCACTGCTGTGCTGCTCCTATGTTCCATTTTCTGTCTCTTGTGCTCTTAKTTGCTCCCCGTCTTCTTTGCCTGAAATTGAAGGACTCATTTAATGGAATGTATTTACCTGAAGAGTTATGGTTTGGTCCCTTGGCTGTAAGGCTGGTTGAAGGCATTTGGCACGGAACCAGTTTCAGTGGATTGCGGCTGCCTGTTCTCATTGCATGAGGTTGCCAGTTGTAGTTTATCGTCTGCGTGGAGCAGCTAATCTCTCTCTGGAGTAAAGGACAGAGCTGGGTTGCTGTATACTATACATTACATCTCCTGCCAGCTGGAAAGATTGCAAGGCACTCTGGAAGATTTTTTTTTTCCCAAAGTAAGGACTTTTACTTAGTTTCTATATGTAGTGTTTTTTCTTCTCTTGATTATCTCTTAGCAACAGGCTTGAACAGTGTTAAGAAGATTAAATGAATAAATGAAAGAGGAGACTGGTGGGAATTCTTTTTGACGCACTGCAGAATAGGACAGAGCAAATGGAAACAGATGTGGCATTGATCTACATCTGACCATCATTGCACCCCACAACTCCATAAAAGATGGAAAAAATGCAGAAGTGTTTTATTGACATTTATCACAACTGTGTGGCTATAGAATTGTTTAGAAAGACATGGTGGGAAGAAAAGCCCCACTGGGTCTTTTCTTTAGCTGATATATATGAATTCAAAAGAAAAATCAGAGCTGTGCTAAGTAAAACTTGTAAGAGAAGGAAGTGCACTACAGATTTAATCTACTTGTTCTGTTTGAAGTTGAAAATGAGGCAGCTAATGCAGTGCTCTCTAGGTAGATTGAAATTAATCCATAATGAAAAAAAGAAGAGTTAATGAAAGAGTGAACACCCTTTTCCATGTTTCATCTTCCCATGCAATATTTGGAAAAGATGAAAAGTAGTGAATTGCTACTTTGGGTTCCTGCACACTTGCAATAAAGTATTGGAAAGGGTACACTGAATCTCACATGCATAACTTAATATTCTGTTTTAGATAGTGATCAAATGTGAAGACCTAGAAAAGAACATAGAAAGTGATTGTCCCCTCTATTTGGCACTGGTGAGGCCACAACTCAAATCCTCTGCCCATTGCTGGGTCGCTGACTACAAGAAGGATGTTGAGATGCTGGATCATGTCCAGAGAAGGGCAGTGGAGCTGGGGAAGGGGCACATGTCTTAYGAAGAGCAGCTGAGGGATCTGGGGGTGTTCAGCCTGGAGAAAAGGAGGCTCAGGGGAGACCTTATCACTCTCTAAAACTGCCTGAAAGGAGGCYGTCGGCAGCTGAGGATCAGTCTCTTCTATCCAAGTAACAAGCAATGGGACAGGAGGAAATGGCCTCAAATTGCACTAAGGGAGGTTTAKATTGGCTGTTAGGAAAAATATCTTCACCAAAAAGGTTCTCAAACATTGGACCACATYAGCCAGGTAAATGCTTGAGTCACCTTACTCTGTGGTGTTCAAAAGGCATTTAGATGTGACCCTTAGAGAGATGGTTTAGTGGTGGACTTGGCATTGTTAGATTTACAGTTAGCCTCGATGATCTTAAAGGTTTCTCTTTAACCTCAGTGATTCTATGATTCTATTGTATTCGTACAGTATGTCTTTGCAGCCTTCCTCTATTTTCAGGTCATGGACTCTTGATATGAATGAACATCTCACCTGGCTATTTGAAAACCTTCTGTGGATTTGGCCTTCCATGACCTTTTCAAGTTTACCCTGGGCCTCTTTTGAAACAAGCAATCAAATATGGTTTGGCAAAAAGTTCCATAGTTCAGCCATCTGTTTTGAGCCTGACTTCTCCTGGTGTAGCTTACTGTCTCCTGTCTTGTTTTGGAATATGTGTTTAATCAAACCCTGTCTACCTCTTTTTACTTCTTATTTAATTTTATAAAATTTTACCACATCTCCCAGCCTTTTTCCAGGCTGAAGAGACCAAATTCACTCAGGCATCCAGTGTGGGTAAAACATGCAATCTCTTTGCCTATCTCTAAGTTCTTGAGTAGTAATTGGAGGGAAGGGCCAGAACTGCACCTGATATTGAAGAAGCAGAGGTACCATGGATTTGTACATTGGCATGGTTATATAAAAGCCAGCTGTATTTTCAGGATTATCTGTATTTTTCAGAGATCTCCCAATAGGTTTGTGAGTTGATACAGGCACAATTTCTCCTCTAGTGTTAGATTCAGAGCAGGATCCTGCTTCAYCCATGGGAATTGCCAACCAGGAGGTTATGCTGAATGTCCTGTTTTGTAGGACAATCCAAAGGAAGTAGAGTTGGTTCAAAGATGACCCTAAAGCAAGCAAGTGATTTTGCATATGTATGTGTTTGTCGTCTTTAGATTTAAGCCAGGTCTACATATAAATGAAATAATGTRAAACCAGTTATGCATAAACCATCTGTGAGTCCAATTATTACTCGTTAATTTTGAAGATTTCATTTTCAGTGAAGGGAGGTAAAAAAGGTCATCTGCCCCCATGACAGAACTTATTTGATGGCAAAAATATTTGGCAGGTACAACACAAATCAAAATTTCCTTTTGTTTAGCAATTGCCATAACTTCATTTACTGGGATCTAAGGTCCTGTTTTGAAGACCTTGGGTCAATAAAGACAAGCTGAATTTGTAGCAGTAAAATTACCAGTAAAATAGTAATTATTAATGCTTCTGCAAATACATTTTCTCACTGCACAGAATAGGAAGAGTTTGAGCCTAGGATGTATTTATTAGTTCTATGTGTAATTACAACCAAAACTAGAGCAATTTAAAATAGTTGGAACAAATTCAATTAATTAGGAACTGCTGTGTATAAAAGTGAGCTAACTGAACAGTTGACAATATTATGGTTAAAGAAGACAACAACATATTGTTTTTAAGGAAGCCTTTCCAATGCAGTAAGTAAAGGGCTCAGTGTTCTTAWCAATAGAAGACAATTTTGCTCCTAAGTTGACAGGTCGGTAAAACAAAAGCTGAACAAAGTCCTCTTGTTTCAGAACAAGATCTGAGAAAGGGTCAGTTAGAGTGGAAAGCATTCTTGAAACGTTTGAACAGCCTTTGTCCATTCCACTCTTGTACATCTAGTGCAATATGTATTTTTGTGTTTTCTTTTTATTTCACTTCCAGAACAAAACACTTCTTTAAAGCAAGTGGCAGCTACTTAGTACATTTAAGGGATACTCTTTTTTCTATCTATTGCCTTTGATCTTAATTGACAGCATGTGGATGAACATGCTTGCCAGTCCACTATAGCATGTAGTAGGTCATGTTTCTGTCCCTTCTGATGCCATGCTTTAGTTTGTAAATTATACCATACATTGGATGAATATTGTTGTTCAGAGAATATCTTATTAACAAAAACCAACTCAGGTCAACAACTTACATTTTGAATGAGCAAAAGTCTCTAAATGAGGAGCAGTAAAAAGAGCAGTTGATCAGAAGAAGCCAAAGTGATTCCCACATAATTTTTAACTTGACTTTCATGACTGCATTTTTTTTAAAGCCARAGCCCCTTTTTGACAAGTATAGTGAAGTTCATGGAAATATTCTATTTACTTATTCACAACAAAAAAAAATGCTTGATTTTAAGTCTGGAGATAAGAGGTTTCCTAATTCTGTAGTATACTTAAGTTGAACTCAAGGACTCAGGTTTAAATGTTTTTCTTAGTTGCTTTTAATAAAGAATAAAATAAAAAGAGCATATAGCAAGAATTTTATGGTAATTAACCAAAGGACCTGTCTTCACAAGTTAAATGCTATGCTGCTAATTTAGGAAGAGATAAGTTAGCAGCAGAGATTACTAAAACAGTACCTACAGCATATAAATATGCTTCAAATACATTTTTTTAAAGTATAGTCTGTTGAAATCCCTACAATCCTTTAAAGCAATTCACTTCCCAGCCAGACATTAATAAGACCATAATGTTATTTGTTTTGTTACACTTAATTAGGCAGCACACAATGAGTTTACACAGGCACTAAAAAATCCCTTCTTAAAAAGGTTTTATGAAACCATTTGTAAACATCCTCAGCAAAGTAAAGCTCAGTGGATCTATCAGCAAAATATTAGCTCTATTTGCATGTCATAAAAATACAGGTACTTGTTTAGTGSCACCTGATAACTTTTATGAAAGAACAGGGGCAATATAATTAGAAAAGAAAGGACAACCAGGCTGTTGGGGATTTATCAGCGTTGCAAAGTTACTGTGACTGCTTGCTATGAGAAGCTTTAATTAACCATCAATCACACTGAACATTTAAATGATCACATAGGTATTGTGATGTACAACATGCAAAACTGCTTGAGGCATCACAAAAAAACCTGTATAGAAACCAGTGTCAAATGTTCCATTTGTTATAATAACTGCTCTTTGACTACATTTATTATTTAATGTAGGGATATGGAATTTATGAAGCCAACTGAGATTAAAATGTGAAGTACTTTGCAGGTTATGGAAATGCTGGAATGACTTTAAACCTTCAGCCTAAAATGAAAGGTTTTAATACTGGAAAACAAATGAGAAAACCACTGAGAAATAAAACAGTAATAGCTCTCTTTCTACTATTGCTAGTATTCATATTATTACTCAAAATAATTTTACTATTACTTCTTTTCAATTCGTAAGAGAAGGCAGAATATTTGCAAAAGAACCTAGCCAGGAAGGTACTGATCTGAAAGAAAGCAATGACTTATTAACCCTAAATATAAAGGTTAGCTCACTAGCTTAGAATGCCTTGAAACTAAGGTAATTATGTTTCTCTGTTAGCTTAGCATTCTAGATGATCTATTATTATAATTAATTTCCACCACTAATTCAGTATTTTGGCTGTTGAAGGAGTTGAGATTCTAATACAGATCAAAGGTTTAATATGTATGTACAATGTCTAGATTGAAACAACTCTATAAGAATCCAGTTGGGTCTAGTTTAGCAGAATCCTAAAATTGATGACTAAAGAAAGGAAAGTACTTTGAATTAATCTCTCAAATAAATACTGACRGTTTTACACATCTCAAGTTTCATTAGGAGATTAGCCTGGTAAATTAGTCAGCTARTTCAAGTGTTTGGAATGCAGTTAAATTAATAGTCCCTTAGCCTCCTATTGGGGTTTCTGTGGTGTACAACCTGGCTGTGGCAAAATTGGTTTTTCATAATTTCAGATTTCTTAGAATGTTCCAAGCCTCTACCTGAGATAGAACAATTGCACAAGAAAAATGTACTCCTCATCTGCAAAGAAGCAAATGAGACCAGATTCCTAACTGCTATTATGTGAAAAAGCCATAAAGTGTCTGAAATGTTTGTAACACATCAGATGTCCTACTAGTCTTTCTTAAACTTTCTTAAACTTTCAGTAGTAATTCTAGTAAGTTGTTTCAGTATTCTGTATTCTTCATTCTTACTGTTGCACAAGTGTACTCTAAGATAGTAGAACACTAATGGTTTCAGTCATCTTGTGCAAGTGTTTTGAAAACAGATTAGGTTACAACTCCTCTACTATCAAACATACTTTTAGATATTCTGATGTTATCTCTATTGTAAGATGGCAGTCTTAGATAAGAAACTACCACTTAGTGACCTGTCAATAAAATAAAATAAAATAATGGAAATATAACACATGGCACACTGTTTTTGTTATTGTTACATGTAAAATAAACCTATATTTAGGCCTTCTAAATTCCTGTTTCTCGCTGCTAAAATGTAACTATACCCAAGAAAGCTCTGAAATTTTCTTGCCATCCAGAATAAAAAATCCCACAGAGACAGACTTTCTCTTGAGTGATGTACAATGTTTACCCAGTCTGTAACTCAATGTTATTTTCCAGACTTGTATGTCTTACCTTAATTCAGAAAAATAGTTGACAATGTTCAAAGCTGCATTTATTTGAGGTGTTGCTGAAGGTGAAGAGGGAGGACAAAATACAACTTTCAGCTCTGTGCTCCAAAAGAATTGTTATGGCTATCCTTGTATGGTAACTTTAGAACTTATGAATTTCCCCAGAAACCACATTTAATATAATAAAATTTAAGCTGAAATTTACAGGATTTTGAAGACTGTATCTAAGACCCTTACTATGACATTAACCCATCATCTTCTTTATCTTTGGTGGGATCTCACTGTTTACTTTTTCCTCTTATATTGTCTTTAAATATATTTTATCTAGGAAAATATGTTCAATTCTGATTCATTGTTCATCTGATTTGTTGGTCATAGGAAAAGTTTTTTTTTAAAAATAGCATTTTAATTGAGTGTGACTTGCATGCCAGTACACTGTGAATTTGATATTCAGCAGCAGAAGATTATGATATTTGCAGACCTTATAGCATATAATTTATAAATTTGATTAGCCTGGAACACTGATATTTTGAAAGGTGATGAAGGTGTGCAGGGAGAATGGGGAATAGTTCCCAAGGAAAAACAGGAGAGTCAGTATTTAATATGGACAGTGAGACTGATGAACTGATGAGCAGCTTAAAAACTGCATGACCAGGTATGATAAAATGGTATTTGTTCTGCCTAGCAGAAAGCAAGGGAATCATCATTTGGGCTTTTTTTCATCTTCTGAATTGATTTGATTCAGAAGCCAAATGGTAATTGGCTGAATTTAATATTAACCAAGACTACAATAGCCTTTCATTTTTGCTATTCTGCCAAGTGCTCCTGGTACAGAAAGGGTCAGAGGAACCGGGGATGATTGCTCTATCTTAAGGTTACTTTCCTTCAGGAAATTCTTAGTAGGTATCCTAGGTCACTCATAAATTTCTTAGATATGTTACATATTTCTTTCTGGACCTTTCCAGATGGTTGGGACTATTAGGGTCCCATACTAAACAGACTGCAGCAGACATGGCATTCAGACTATAAAATATTATGTGCTGATTTTGGATAGGGTAGAGTTAATTTTCTTCAGTAGTGCTGGCAAGGGTCTGTATTTTGAACTTGTGCTGAAAGCAAGGTTGATAGCACAGAAACATTTTATTTTATTGGCGAGTAGTCCTCATGTACAGTCAATGCCTTTTCTGCTTTTCTTCCTGCTCTGTCAGTGAGTAGGAATTTTTGAAGGGGGCACAGCCAGGGCAGCTGGTCCCAGCTGACCAAAGGGATATTCTGGACCTTACGGCATCATGCTCAGTGTATAAAGCTAAGGGAAGAGGGAAAGTGGGGGATGTTAAGGGTGGTGGTATTTGTCTTCACAAGTAACTGCTATACATCAAGGAACCTTACTTTCCTGGAAATGGCCTGGACATAGGAAGTGGTGATTAATTCCTTGTTTTGCTTTGTTTGTGGGTGGGGCTCTTGCTTTTCTTATGAAAGTGTCTATATCTCAACTAATGAGTCCTCTTACTTCAACCTTTCTGATTCTCTTCCCCATCTCACCGGAGAGAGGTGATCAAGGAGTTGTGTGGTGCTCCAATGACAACTGGAGTTAAACACAGCACATTAAAACCCAGTTTAATGAATAAAAAAAAAAAAAAATATAAAATATATATATATGTATAAATTATCCTACGCAGCAACTACAAACTTGCCTTCTCTTCTTTGGGATTTTACCTAGTTTAGTTGCAAAGCAAGCATCTTTTCTCCTCACAGGGAAGACAAGGCTGCTAAAATGAATGTTTCATATCTTTCCTCCTCTCTGCTGGCTCTTTGTGGTAATTTCAGGATGACCTTGCCTGTCTCACAGAGCACAGAGGTGTTACAAGTTATATTCTGACTATAATTCTGTTTTTCCTTGGATAATAAGTGTGAGTCTGCATGGCACTTACCTTCTTGGTGTCTGGTTACTTTTAGAATTAAGGATCTTCTAAATTCTTTAAAGTAACAGATCTTCTGTAACTGTTCCATCCATATGATAAAATAAATTATATCTGGTTATTGTATGTTAAGATTTTTTTTTTCTTTTTATTTAGCCCCAGTTTTATGGACTAGAATATGACTTTTCTACATTTTTTTCTTTTCCTATACAATTTTCCAGGTGAGTGGACTGGGGAAATAGAACTGCCTTAGTAGTGGTAGCCATGTTGCTGACTCTGGCTATCCATCTCCTAAAGAAACATGCTTTTAAACTGATGTGTTTGGAGTGTTGCTCCTACTGGAGGATGGGTTTGGAATAGAAAGGATGGAGGACAGTTATTGCTGAGAGAAAGAGGAGTGAAGTTTTGGGCTATCATTAATGAGCTGTTACGAGAGTTAGTGCTCTCACCATCTGGAAGCAGAGCACTGTCTTCTGCTCAAATTGTCCATCACAGAGTTTCTCTCCAAGAAGTGTGGTTTCAGACCTTCCTTGCCTGTGTGCAATTGCAGACTTGCACAGGAGATTGTGTGGGAGAATAGGGGTGTTAGCTTCAGAACAACACATCCGGTATCCCACACTTGAGGAAACGGTTGGAGAGGAAGGATTACCTTCACTTTGGTCTCCAGAAAACATGACTGGAACATTTTCATGGACAGACTCTATTATCTTCTTACTTTTGCTAATTAAAGTCTACAGTTGAGCAATAAATCTTTCTGTGCCTGGAGTGCTGAATCTCCAGGACCCGTAGAATGACACTTAAACCAGATCATAACGCATCTATATCACCGCTGTCTTTCTAATTCTTGTCCAAGTGTCATATAACTGTCAGGGTCGTGCCTTGTGTTAGTTTTGACTGGGAGGAGGTGGGAGGACACAGACTGTGAACATCTCTGTATTTTTCAGAAAATAACTTCCAAACTAATGTGTCTTGAAATCAAAATTCTTGATTGAAAGTTTTGAGAAGTAGTTGAACATGAGTTGCAACCGTTTTTAAAAAGACAAACATTTGTAGGACAAATAATTACTTATGTAGTATTTGCTAATTAAATATTCTCATAAATTGCAGCAGGAAAATTTTTACAGTGCACAGGACATAATAAATTGAAACTTGCAATAGAACATTGATCTTTAGCCAAATGAAAATCTTTTAAATATAAAGCTTTTACTTAATTTAGGCAAAATCAAAAATAACATCAAAGGACCTGTTACAATTATCCCAAGACCTTGTCTGGAAACATAATACAATTTTCATGTTGTCCAGTGATGGATCCAGTTAATGGAATAACCTTATAAACTTTAGTGTTCTTATTCATATTCAGGGGTAATATAAATATCATCTGTCCTTCCCTTGGACTGTAGAACATTAGGCTAACCTATTTCTCCAAGGCTCAATGTGCTGTGGTTGCTCTGTCTGGTGCATTGATTATTTTAAAATAAATGGTGTTATTTTAGGCATAGGAGATTTCTTTAGTAGATGTGCAGTGTGTTAGAGACTGAAAACTGCTCTGAAATTTTAAAAATTGAGTCTGTTCCAGAGATATGCCAGACCCAGAGGAAAAAAAAAAAATATTCAAGGAATTCTCCCTAGCAGATATGTCACCTCCAGTGTTTCCTCATGTGGAGATGTTTGGATTAAGAGTTCAAATAATCATGCTCTTTATTTTCATTTAATGAGTGCTCTAGCTTTTCCATAAAGCTTCCTCTATGAGTCTGATTTGTAAAACCTATGAAGAGTGAATGTAAAATATTAATCTGCACAACTTTTGATTTACTGCCTTCAGCTTTCACATTTCACATTTTTATTAACATGGTAAACTGTKAATTAGTTTATCTTCTGGGTAAAGGCCTGAGGTGTGCTTGCCTCCATGGGACATTTAAAAGGGTCAGCACTGGTGTCCTGTGGTTCTTAGCTGCAGTCTGTGGGCACAAGAGCTACTGAGCACCTGCAGCCTATCCAGTAAGGGGGTCCAGCTGCAGGTTCTCTCTAAGGGAGAGAGTCTTCTAGCAAACTCCTGAAGAAATTAACCCCAAACACGTACTTTTATTAAATAGACCTCCATCACTGCACTGTCCCCCCAGAAATGCCGAGGCAAGTATACCCAGCTCAGGTTTAATAGAGATAAGCAGATCTGTCATTCCTTACACGCAGCTGTCAGTCTGGCTTATGTGTATTCCTGCAGCTGTGATGAAGCAGGAAGAGACAGGCATGGGAATTGGGCAGAATGATAGGCTTGAGCCATGACAAGGGAAAACTCTTGGACATCATACCGTGTTTTGGGAAAAATAAAAAGCCCTTAATTTTTAAGTCAGAAAAAACATTCATTTCAAAGGAGAATTTTAAAATAAGAGGGCTGAGCTCATGGAAGGATTGCAGGGAGCAATGAARTTAAGGATATGGGGAATGGAAAGCTGCAAAGGGAGACAAGATACGTGGTGCACTTGTATGGCAATTAAGATAAAGCAGTTTCAGTCTTACCCTCTCTTCAGTGAGGGTAAGTCTTCCTTGGAATGTTCTATTTCATATGTGCATGAAAGAAAGTGCTGATGGCTGAAAAAAACTCTCTGTTTTTTCCTTTACCCAGCCTTCTCACGGCATCCTGGTGCATAGCTCAAACCAGAGGATTCTAAACATCCAAAGGAAACAGTTGCCATCCAAGGGAGAAAAAGGAAAGAGATATAAGAGGAAGGGGGTGATACGATGCTTGTTAATGAAGGGAGGGTTTTTTKGGGTACAGACTGACATGTAGTCACTTATTTTGCTAAGATCTGTGAAACTTCTGGGGAACCTCCAGAAACTTGCATATAAATTGTTTGCTTATGTGTGAGTAAAAGTATCTATGTCTGAGGGTCAATGTATATTTATTTAGAAAGTTTTCCCATCTTATTCAAAGAAGCTTTCCAAGAAACATTCTAAGAAAAGATTCACTTCATACACTCACTGGGATGATGCTTTGTATCAGTTAACGGATAAACCCAGCAGATTTGAAKCAGGGCTTCTCCATGTTTCTTCTTGCACCAGTGAGTGTGTAGCAGCCCAGCACTCAGACAGCCCTGCAGTAATGAGTGCATTACCAGATCTGTGATGTTCACAGCCTTTCAGGAACATCAGGTTTTGATAGTTGCTGGTGCATGTAGTGTATAAGATAAAGTATCTGGCTATGGCTCTGTGCACATCTCCCATATATGCCTGCTGCCTTCATGCACAACAAAATAGAGAGGAGAAAGAGAAGGTAATGACCTGGCAAGGTTTCTTTGGGTGGCTAACAGAGGGCACAATCTAAAAGCACATATTTAGAATTAGGTGCCAGAACAATTTGTGCCTCCATCCTCAGCTGACAGTCATCCTTTTCCTGAAAGTGCTTATTTTTGCATTCCCACAACTGTAAAACAACCGTAGTTGTGCTTAAACTTCTAAACTGAAGTTAGTGGGATCACTCACAGGCTTGAAGGATTAGACTACTTATGAGATTTACTGGATTGAAAACCAGGATTCATTGCTTTGCAAGACTTAACTATTCCTTGTTTTTCAGATGTACCGTATAAAATCAGTTTGCTGTGGATTTCAGCAAAAATAATCTTTCTGGCGCTGGCCAGTAACATGTTAACTAACCTGCTCCAGCTCTGATGGCAAAGCTGAGATGGTTGGGCTTATTTACGGTTAGGATTGAATTCATGTCTCCATACCCTTCTAAAGATAATTAAAGGACTAATAAATAATTAGCTGATGCCTGTCATATTATTGAAGGTGAAAAATACTCTTTAAGTGCAACTGTGGTCACCATAGCAGTCTTMTCCTTAGAAAATGACTACATGTAATCAAAATGTTATAACCATGAACAGCACCATAGTAACTGAATTGTATTGGCAGGGAAAATACAAGACTGTATGATCTTTGACGTCTTTTCTCAATTCAGCATCAGCAGTAAAATGAAGCACAGGAGTAGCTATCTTTCCCTCTGCATTCCTAATAAAAATATTAGGTGACTGAGATGGAAAAAGAAGACTAGTCCTCAGTGTGCTCTGAAATTCTCTTATATGGAGCACTTTGGGAGTGAGCTTTGGGGCCCTGAAAAAATGGCCACAGTCTAGAAAGATTAATTATCCTGTTGACAATTATCCTCCATATTTTAACATACCCAGAGACAAACTGCATTTACCATGACATGTCAACAGCACTAGCATCTCAGGGACTGTGGATTTATTTGTGGGGTTTTATTCTGATATTCTGGCTCTGTTCTCTCTGTGCAATTTCAGCTGTTGCTGAACCCCAACACTCCAGTGTTTGCTAAAACTCAAACACTGCAGAGAAATATTTATAGAAAATAAACTGAGTARAAAAAGTGAGATCTTTACAGCATCAGAATTGTGGTGAATTGACCTTCACACCTGTCACAGTTTAAACCCAGACAGTAAACAAGCCCCGTACAATTGCACACTCTCTCCTCCACCAGTGGGATTGGGAAGAGAATTGGAAAAGTAAAAGGTAGAAAAATCATAGATTGACATAAAGGCAGTTTAACAGGGAAAGGAAAAGCTGTGCACGCAGGAAAGTCAAACAAGGATTTAATTCCCTGCTTCCCAAGGGCAGGCAGGTGTTCAGCCATCTCCAGGAGAGCAGGGCCCCATCCCACATAAGAGTGACAAAGGATGACAAACACCATCACTTCAAATGTCCCCTCCTTCCTCCTTCTTCCCCCACTTATATACTGAGCATGATGTCATATAGCATGGAATGTCCCTTTGGTCTGTGTGGGTCACCTGTCCTGGCTGTGTCTCCTCCCAGCCTCCTATCCATCCCCAACTTCCTTGCAAGCATGGAAAGGCAAAGACCTTGGCTCTGTATGAGYCCTGCTCAGCCATCACAAAAACATCCCTGGATTATCAATCCTGTGCWCAGCACAAGTCCAAAACAAGTCCCATACTTTTCACTGTGAAGAAAACTTGCTCTGTTCCAGGCAGAACCAGTTTATGACCTCTTGCTGAAACTTTAAAAATGTGTCCATGGTACAGTATCAAACAAAATTGTGCAAAGTGAGAGGGCACAGTCTTGACATTCTCTTGTTGCCAATTTACAGCAGTAATACTAAGCAAAAGAAAAAACCATGTTGCATGCCAAGGAGTGCTAGGACACAATTTAAATGATTATTGTTGTATTCTGAGCAGGGCTGGAATTTACATATGTATTTCATTTCCCATCCATTCCTCATTCTAGGTATCTGAGACTCAGTAGTGTGGAAAGAGATTTTGCTTTCTTTTCAATAATAATTTAAAAATATTTAAAATTTTAAAAAGGGTGGTGTTTTTGTCTTCACATAATACTATGTAGCTATATAAGGCAATCCTACAGACAAGCTCTGCAAAACTGTTTRTAGCTGTAGACTTAGCTGAACATTGCCTGGGATGATGAAAATATAGGATGCTGATTYTTTCCTGTGGCAGCACTGCCCAAAACCATTTTTTGCATTCCTACTGTGAAAGAAAAGGGGTGGGGTAGTCAGATAGTCCTTTCAATTAGGACTCTCCCTCTCCTTTGCAGCTTCATGGATCCAACACTGACGCCACAGGATTCTTTTTGTGCTGAGTAGCATTCTGTTTAATGTGGCTCTACAGCTTATTAGCTGGGTTTCTTTGTAATTCATGATGTAAAAATCAGTTTTACTTAAACTGGTGAAAATTCTTGAACAAGGTCTGAAAGCACCTATATTTTTTTTCTCTTGCCATAGTAACAAAAGAAGAATGAAAAGTCAAGACTGGTTAATGACCTTGGTTTTATATACAAAGAATAATAAACTAATCCTATATTAGACCTTAATCCCAAAAGGATTAAGGTTTAGAAAAATCTGCCATTATACTGTGTCTAGCTATAGCACAAAATTGTTAGTTAAATGTTACCTTCTTTCTACATTTACTCTATGTTTCTCATGTTCTTTAAATTTACAAGGACTTGACTTTCAAAAGTCAAGTGCATTAAATGATGCATTATTAGAAAAGAATGTTTTGAAAAAATGTATTTTCTCAGTATTCTAGCCTTTAAAATAAATTATGGATCTGTTTAATGAATTTCTTAACTGAAGAATAAACAATCAACTACACACACTGTTTCAGCAGACAGTGTAGTCCCTTTTATATTAAATTTGACAGCACATTCATAATTTTTTATGTGTTTAATCAGTGTTCTTTTCAAGGCTCTGAAATGTTGAATCCATGAAAGAATGTTTACAAGTAATTTGCTGTTCCGATGTTTAATAGTTTCTGATAGTGTATGTACTATTTATTTTTGATGGATTTTTGCAAAGATTGAAACAAATTTATCCAAAATTATATGTAAGAGCTATCATAAAATCATGGAGCAGCCTAGGTTGGAAAGTACCTTGAAAGGACATGAAATCCAACCTTTAATGGCAAAGAGGGCCTGAATGAGATAATGTAGTATTCTTTCCAATCACATCATGAAAAACTTCARTGATGTGTCTACTGTGTCTCTGGGGAGGSTGTTCCATCACACGCTTGGGTTACTTGGGAAGATGAATGATATCACTCCAAATACCATCCCCTACTCCCCACACTTTATACACTGACTACGATGTCATGCAGTCTGGAAAATCCTTGGTCAGCTGGGCTCAGCTGTCCTGGCTGTCTCTTATCCCAACTTCCTGTGTACCCCCAGCCCCCTTTCCAACGTGGCAGCACGAGAAGCATAAAAGGCTCTGATGCCAGCACTTCTCAGCAGTAACTAAAAATTCCCTGTGTTATCAAAACTGTTTTCACCTCAAATCCAAAACTCAGCCCCATAAGAGCCACACTGAAGAAAACCARCTCTACTTCAGCCAAAAACAATACACATAGGAATAAAGTATTCTTTTGGAGGAGGTATTTACTGGTGGTAGCYTGATCCATGTGCTTTAAGTAGTGTACGAAATATTGAAACTTAATTTCTTTTCAGTCTGACTTACTGTTTTTAATCCTGTCGTTGTACGGATAATTATTCTTTCCAGTATATAGATAAATGGAAATGGGGATGTAATAAACATTGCAGCATTGAAAATCTAGTACAAAAACTTTGTTTCAAATCTCAAACTATACAGCTCTTTTTATCTGTTTGCCAGTTTGTGAATGGTTAACTCAGTTATCTTATGACACAGGCTAAGAATCTGAGTATCTAACTGTATCTAACTATCTGAATAGAATCTTAAGTTACTCAAAATAAAATTGTATCACATATGATTTTTAGAAGTTTCCTCTTTATTCTGTTAATCAAGTTCATCAKCCTGGTAGTAAGGGAGAAAGATTTGTTCTTTTGTTAGGGCTTTTTAAATTAATATTTACATTATTAMAGGTTATCCCCAGCCTAGCAAGCATGTAGACCCCATAAGTCTTTCTACATTTTGCAATTCTTATAAGAAATTAAAGCTGAGAGRGATACACATTCATTTATAAATCATCAATCATAAGCAATATCTATGTTATGTGTTGTCTTATATTCAGGTAAATCTATTTCTAAATGTGAATGAACCTTACATCCAGAATCCAAAGCTGTGCTGTGGTCAAATTTCACCTTTGTATCATCTCAAGTTAAGAGGTATGCAGACGAGACAATAGGTGCTTGCTGAATCATGGTTTATTTTTGCTGTTCACTTTGGTTTATTTTATCTTTTGAACAGATAAGCAAAGATGTAAAACCTAGCAAAGTCTGCCAAGGTTGGTGTTTTGGTAGAATAGAGGTTCCATGTCATAGGGACACTTGATAAAGGACATGAGCCAAAGATACTCTATCTGGGAAACTTACTCAAGTATGACCAGTGAAAGCTGGACAAATAACTGATCTTTTGATTCCTGTTTGTTTGTTTGTTTTTTCTCAACATTGAAAAAATATGATGAAACCTAAATAGTATAAAGAAGTGAAAATTTTTCATTAACTGAAATGTCAAAAACCCATATGCCAAATAAAATGTTTGTGTGTTTTATTTTGATTTTTTTTTCTCAAATCCAATACTTTTTTTTATAGATTTCATCAGTTATTTTTAAAACAGATGTTTTTTTTTTTCTTTTCTTCAGTTAAAAAACCCCAGACAGTTTGTAATGCAGATCTGCTTCACCTCTTGGAAATACTGCAGTGCTACTCTTAACTTTGAACTGATCAAATTAGTTGGCAAGCTATCTCCAATTTAATTTCCTTTGCYTGTTTTATGATGTCCAGATGGTTACAGAACATGTCCTGAATGCTGTCAGTATTTGGACTTGCCAAGGAGCTGCATGGAGATCAGTGACTGCTTCACTGTGCATGTTGGAGGCTCTGCAGTCAGGCTGATAAAATGGTTATGTAGGAGAATGCTCTAAACTTGCTATTTATATGCAATCTTTTTCCAACAGCTCAACACAATGCTTCTATATCAGTGTACTCTGGTATCTCTCCTGAGATAGATTTTGACAATCCTGAGCAAATTTCTGAGTTGTTGGGTCACAGGGCAGAACTGGTCTGGAAATACTAATCCCTATTATGTCATGCAATATTGTATTAATGTAGAATTTATAGGTCCAGAACTTGTTATTTCCTATCAAATGCTTCAGACATGAAGGAGAGAGYGTGTGTATACTTTATGTGGGCATAATCTGTGTCACTTCACTATCTGTTTTAGGTGATTAGTGTGTTATTGTTTCTACTATACTTCATTTTATTAAATCTTATTGTAACCAAAATAAATTTAGAGAGGCAATATTTTATGTTTCTCCTTCCAGGCAGTGTTAGAGCGCCTTCTTAGATTTGTTTCCTTTGTTCTCATAACCACAAASCTGGTTGAAAACTGTAATAGTTCTTTTCCTTGCAAATTATTAGCCCATTTCCATTCTGCCCCAGGAAATATTTCTGGTCACATTACTATGTGAGTGTACAATTTTCTTGCATTAAAAAATGAAAAGTGTTTGCTTAGCCCTGTAGTCACAGTTGAGGAGTCTTCATTCTCAGGATTTGGGGACTGAGACATTTGAATGCTTCCATTTCCCCAAACTGCTAACTTAATTTTACTGGAATTTGGATAAAGGTTGATGAACAGTTCTACTACACCAGATTTGCTCTAGGTCTTCACTGATTTCACTAAAACCTACAGACTTCCTACCATGAAATATAAGACAAGAGTGGGGATCAAAACAGTAATTTTCATTTTCATTTGGGGTGGTTCTGTTTCTTTT
>NW_026623555.1:395852-402169 GCF_030028575.1 Malurus melanocephalus
CAAAAACTGTGTTCTTCAAAGGAAAATTATTCTTATTTTCCAAGACTTCAAATACCAGTTATTCCCAGGAAGTTCCAGAGTTCCAGAAGGTTTCTTAGGGTATCATGACTAAGAGAAAACTGGACATGAAGCAATCACATGATTCAGTGTGAGAGTGCATATCAGCAGTTTAAAACCTTGGGGAGTCAGGCAAGCAAACAAGAAACGAAATCTGCTAAGAGTTTTCTCGACATATTTTTTCATCTCAAACTTCTTGTATAACTCCATAGGTAATAATTTCTACTTGGCTAATCAAACATATCTTCCTGCGATATAATCTCATTAGTGCATCACTTTCTATCTTCAAGAGCCACTTCTGTTCCTTCCTGGTGTCAGTCCTTAATCTAGACAAAAATTGATGAGAGATTTTTTGTCTTTAAAACTTCTTTAAATTGCACGCTTCTCTGGGTAGTCTGTCCCAATGCCTGACAATCCTTGTGATGAAGACRTTTTTTCTGTTATCCAATCTATAGATCCTCTGGTGCAACCTGAAGTCATTTCCTCTGGTCTTGTCACTCATCAYCAAGGAGAAAAGGCTGATCCCTACCTTGCTACAGCCTATTTCAGGCAGTTGTAGGAAGTGATAAGGTCTCCCCTGAGCCTCCTTTTTTTTCCAGGCTAACCATGCCCAGCTCCCTCAGATGCTCATCATAAGATTTCTGCTCCAGACCCTTTAGCAGCTCTGTTACCCTTCCCTGGACATGCTCCAGTTCTTCACTGTCTGTCTTTTAGTAAGGGGCTGAGAATTGTGCACAGGGTTTGAGATGTGCCCTCTCCAGGACTGAGTACAGGGGGACAATCACTGCCCCAGTCCTGCTGGCCACACTACTGCTGACACAGGCCAGRATGTCATTGGCCTTCTTGGCCACCTGGGCACATGGCTCAGATCCACAGGGCTGTTGACCAGCACTCCAGGTCCTTTTCTGCTGGGCARGTTTCCASCCACTCTGCCCCAGCCTGGAGCACTGCRGAGGGTTGCTGCAACCCAAGTGTAGGATCCAGCACTTGGCCTTGTTGAACCTCACACCGCTGGCCTTGTCCCATTGATCCAGCCTGTCCAGAGCCCTCTGCAGAGCCCTCCTATCCTCCAGCAAATCAACACTGCAGCCCAACTTGATGTTGGTAAGTGATGGAAAATGGTTTGGCAAGCTCTTCTGCCAGCTCCCTCAGGACTCTTGAATGGATCCCATCTGTCTCCATAGACCCGGTCTTATCTAAGCAGATTGTTGACCATTTCCCCTYAGATTATGGGAATTCCTCCTCCTTCCCATCTCTGTCTTCCAGTTCGGGAGGCCATGAACAACCATTCTTGCTGTTACAGTCTGAGGCGAAGACAGCATTAGTACCTCAGCCTTTCCTTTTATCTTTATTGCTGTTTCCCCCTGTATTCAGTAAATGGTGGAARTTCTCCTTAAACCTCCTTTTGTTGCTGATGTATTTGTAAAAACATTTTTGAGATCCTTTACAGCAGGAGTAAGTTCTAGTTACTCCTAGTAACTAACTTCCTCTAGTTACATTCTAGTTGGGCTTTGACCCATCTCCTTTTCTCCCTGCACAACCCCATGACATTCTTGCAGTCCTCCTGGCTAGTAAAAAGCTTTAATAATGCATACATTTGCATAATGCTGTGGGATATGTATTGACCTCTGTTGGTTGCTGACATACATTTGAGCATGGGAGGATTAATAATACAACTCCCTCTGCTCCATTGACATGTCTGTTCTGAACCTCAGAGGAGGCTGTTTTTTTCTGTAATAAGGATTATTCATAACCCASTTGTATTGAACAGCCATATATCCACAACCCGAAGTACAGCTTATTAATCAACCATACAGTCCAGGAATTTCAACTAAAATATTAATATAGTATGTTGTTCAGTCAGGACAATTCATGTAACCACAACTGAACAGGTTCAATTACTGCATCATAAATTCTGKTTTTTAATAAAGTTGAACACCACATCAAGCTCACTGTTGTCATGCAGGATGTTGTCACCTTGTCAATGTTTTTTTTTTTTTTTTTCCTCTGATTAATAGGCTACAAGTTTCAAAGCATGATATTTTAGATTGTCTTTCTTTTATACCTTTATGTCCTGTAGTGTGAAATCTGACATTTCAAAAGAACTTGAATCTCCTAAAGTCATTAACACTTGTTCCTAACTGAAAATATTCTAAGACTGAACAGAATAWGATATGTAGTTTTTATGCAATATATATATACAATGGAATGACATATTTTTATTTAATCATACACATATTAACATATCATTTATTTAATGGACAGTACTACTTAGCAGTAGTCTCTGGAGAGTGAAAAGACAAGTTTTTTTAAYGACTCTCGTCATATTGCAGTGTGTTGCAGGAATCTAGAGCAGAAGTACAGAACATAAAGCCTCAAGCTGTCAGAGATCAAGTAAACAGGTAGTTCGTGTAAGTCTATTCACAATTTCTCATACAGAAAAGCCCAAGAAAAATACTGAAATAATTTTATCTCTTGGGCTATATACTTATTTTATTGTTTCCCCAATCACAAACTGGCTACAGTGTGTAACCCAGGTGTTCTTGCCCATGTGATATTACAAATATGGATAATTCTTTCAGGATATGAAACCTAAAGGCAAACTAAGGAGAGAAAATGTCAGAATAGCTATCCCAGTACATCAGATGATTTTATTTTGACACACTGCTTATTCTGCAGAATGATTATCCTGTATTCTCCAGAGCTGATTTCTCCTTAGTTATTACACTGTCTGTGATCTGCATGGCAATATCCACAGCCCTACTGAGATTTTTAGCTCTAATCTAAGATGTAAAATTAGCCCTTAACACTTGTAGTCTTTAAAGACCTTTTGGTGCTTCTTAAAGAAAGAAAAGGCATCACCAGCCGAAAATTGCCCTGCTCTGCTAATCACAGGCTAGTCTAGGTAATTCATGACATTGCTCATAAAAAGAAAACAGAATAACCAGACTGTCTGTCCTGTTAATGTCATAAAATTAGGAGACAACTCTGTAACAAATGCCATGTTTTCCTCAAATATAACTTACCACCGATTAGGATAGGCAAGTTATATGTCSCTATACACTATTAATTAAAATCTCTTATGCTGTAGTGACAGTGCAACTTTAGTTATAAAATATTACCTTTATTTTGACTGATAGGAGCAGATTGAGGGGAACAGTTTTGAAGTATCTTGCAACTGATTTGGGAATCTGGAATCAAAATTGACATATTATTCGGAAGGCAAAGTKAAATATTGCTGCAGGATTTTATATTTTGGAGGTGGATGAAGCGAGGAAGATTGATATTCATTTAGCTGCATTAAAACATACTAAAAATATTTCTGAGTTGGAGTTTATTCAAAGAGTAATGATAACTTGCAAAAAATACCCGTCTTCTTTTGTTTTTTTTTTTCTTTTTTTTTGTTAAAATATTTACGATCATAGTGCAAAGAGTACTTGAGCCTCCACCTTATCCACATAAAAGGCAATTGTGAGGAAATACAGATTTCTTCACTGTGTTTGAGTTTTAATAGATTGAAGGATATTTAATTATGTTATGGGAACAGAAGTGTCTTCATCAGATCATGCTGACTTTTACAAGTATTTTGTCTCTTGTGGTACCTAAATTTGGCTTCAAGTTCAAGAGCAAGTCAGTGAGGGCACCAGTGTGTTTTGGACCATGTTAAAGCAAACAAGATGTTTCCTCCCGAAGAGGAATTGTGTTAGGAACTCCTGCATTTATGACTACTTTTATAGGATTGATTGATTTCTTTGTACATCTCTTGGGGTCAGCCAGTTCATGGGAAGAGCAAGTTTCTCTCTAGAAACTTTGCCTCTGATGCTCTTTTCTGTTATTTGTGTACTTTAGGATCTTTTTTATTGAGTCAGGCTCTCTAAATCTAGAAACTTGCCCTGAGTTCCCTTAGGGTGGATGCTTTTAGTATGCTGGTTTTGTTTTTTTTTGGTTTTTTTTTTTCCCTGCCTTTTTTCTTGTAAAGGGACCTAAGAACTCTTAGAAGAGAGAAGGAGGTCGGAAATGGTATAGTTAGATCATCAATTTACCCATTTTTTTAAAATCAATTCACTTTCTGTAATTCCAGAGGGATATGATGAAACACCAGCTACTATCCAGGAAGCTGCAAAATCTTTAGTTTGCAGGCATGTGGTACTTTTTATGTTTGCTTAAAAGGTAGTAATTTAAAAAGTAGTAGCCTCTTTGTGGCATTAATCCTAGCCTGTGCAGACTGACTAGTCCTGGGGAATATACTGCCAGTAGACAAGTCTACTGCTTAGGCATAATTCCCAGCAGTAAAGCTGGCATTTGGCCTGCAGGAGTAGATTACTATGGATTGTTTCTATGAATTATGTCCTTTAGCATCTGAACCATATCTTTGGGAATAYCCTCTACTTGACTTTTAAAATTTASTCTKCRTCTTCACTATGGACTYAATTTTCAGCAGAGTGCTTGCAATTCACCCCAAATCACCCCATKTCAGACCCACTTGCTATTGTTGCAAACTTATGCAAAAGTGTCAGTCCGTGAAGGAACAGTTGGGACCTGTGATTGAGTGTTCTGGCCTTGGAGTKGGGGAAGCAAGCGTGGTATTTAACTGTGAGGATTCTTATTGTCCCCATCAGTCATCTGAAATGAGTCTCTGCCTGCASTTTATTATAATACCAATTACAGATCTATGTTTAGAATTTAGAATTTTAATTTTTTTTTAAAAAAAAATTGTACTGTGTTAAGACCTCTATTATGAGTTTCTTAAATGTTTTTAGGGAAACGTGTCATTGTGTTTTCACGTGTGTGAACATTCTGTCAGACTTTGGCTGTGTTTGAGGTGTCCCATCACTTAGCCAAACCTTTAAGCACATGCTTGAATTTCTTTAATTTAAGAATGCATTAAGGTTAAGGATTTTTTTTGAGTGCTTAGAATTAATATTTTAATTTTTGAAATACAAGCTTGGCTTCTGATAGGGATCGTTGGTTATTTATAGTGATAATAATAATGGTGCAATGTTTTGAGAAACTAAAGCAATCATGGTTTGATTAGGCTAATTGCTTCTAGACAAAAGACAAAAGTTTCTTCCCCACTCTGACATCTCTAATAGAGAGGAAAAATAAAAGCAGGAGGAAAAAYAGTATCATCTATACCATATTTTTGTGAAACAGCTATTCAAAGAAGTTTGACAATCTGTACAAATGACCAATGAAGCATATAGAGCAATAGAAKTGACTCCTTACCTTCACAGTCTTCAGCCCTGAACTATCTGCTCATTTTCCCGCACTGCTGTCATGTGATAAAAAACACTATGTTCYTTTTTCCTTAATTAATTGATACCTRAAAGACACCAGTGCTTTTACAAACAATATAAYTTGTCTTTGACATACTTTGTCAGATTTTCTGCAATTACAAAATCTGGAATAACTGTTTCAGGGTGCAAAATGTTAAAATCTAAGTTCAGTCTTTAGCCTAATAAAAAACAGCTTATCTTCAACAATCTCAAATAACATTGTCAAAATTCTCTCCCCAAGTGTTTTTATAGAATGAAGTTACAGCTGGTGTCCATCCTGCTCTTTACATTTATGSTTGTATTTATCCATCTGACTGAATTCCACCTGCTGCAAGGGCAGGAGGGTGGGATCCCCCATTTCTGAACAATGTCTCTGCCAACAGAAGGTCATTCAATTAGGCAATCACTTCTGCTTAATGCTGGGTGGGATGATGTCAGCCACCTGCACTCTTCCCACTTCCTGGGGACAACAGTCTTTTCTATCCCTGGGGAGGAGGAAAAGGTTTTCAGTCTGTTCCGTTTTTGCATTAGCTCCTGACTGCAGTTATTGGAATCTGACATTTCTTTTGCTTCCTGACTGGGTCTGTATTCAGTGCAGACAGAACCTTTGTAGAAATATGAATAAGCAATTGAAAATTTTTTTATATTTTAGCACTCCTCCCTGCTCTAGTGTGCTGATTTTTTTCTCTTGCTTGCCTTGACCTGGTCCTAACAAGTTTCATGCTTTAAGGCATTACACTAGGATTACAAAGAAAGGAGTCAGAATTCTTAAGTGTAAAGGTGCAAGACTTACTCTGCAATTTTGGTTTGTTTGGTTTGTTTACGTCCTTTCTTTCTGAAAAGTCTGTTTGTATTGTTGATTTTTCTGGTTCTTGGAAGTAGAACCAGTGTTTATTGCTGTGGTTACTCTTACTTCAAAAACAGATAATTTTGTGCTCTCTTTTGTTTATTAATTAAATGGATGTGTGGCTTTGTGACTTTTCT
>NW_026623555.1:402244-409072 GCF_030028575.1 Malurus melanocephalus
ATGCTCATACCCTTTCTAAAAACTTTGTAAATTCGTCAATAGTAAGGCCAATAAGGCCAACAATCATCTACTAAGATGTTTATTTGAATAAATGGCAACTCTTTTATCCATATCAATTACGTAATAATTTCCTGAAATGTATCATATTTATGGCATCCTAAAATATTTTCATGAATCTGGAAAAATGTCCTCTAAGCACAGTTATCAGAACAGAATTGAGTTTCATTTCAACCCTCCTGTGTCCGAGATCCTATTCAAACCATGTGCCATGCTGCTGAATTTGAAGTCATTCCATTTGGTTTTAAGTGCACTGAAGATAAGATTGAGTCTGTCAGATCTTATTTTAGGTGAAGAGCATAACTGAAATTATTTTTCTGCTCTGGTAGTCCTTAAGTTTTTATTTATTTTTCTTTTCTATTGATGTACTCTTCTTTCTCTCAAATATTTTATTTATGTAGTCCCTGTGTAATTCTGTTAAGTAAACTTTATTAATGTTTTGCTAGTTTTAAAACCTATTTTTCTCAGTAGAAATTATTTTATCCCCTTGTGACTGTTTAAACACTTTTGATAACAATTCACACTCTTCTGAAATAACAGCAAAATATAGAATGTATGTAATTCCATAAAGAAGGAGATAATTTAATTATTTTCCCTCCTTKTTTGATGGAGGCACACTCTGTAAGATTTCAGTTTCCTAATTATCTTTAAAATTTCTAATTAATATATACTTCTATATTTAATTAATGTTTAATTGTAAAATTCATTAATTTTTCAGGGCTCTCAATAGTGAGTAAATGTTATAAACTCAGTCTGTACCTTCTGCCTAGAACACAATGGAAACAGAGATCATAGGGGGATTGTTATTTGTGAATACAGAGSAACAAACTACCAGGGCTGCATCCCCATCAGTGGAGATTTTTCCCTTTGATTTCCCTTTGATTGAGAACCATACTAKAGTTTAGTGTTTTGGAATAAAACAGCCTGTTGAACAGTTGCTGCAGCATTTGGGATTCTTATATTTCAAAGGATGTACCAAAGCTGAATTCCTGTTGACTTAAGTTTTGATGCTCTTAAAAAGGTATTTAAACCGTGTTTCCCAGCGGTAATTAGATATATAGTCTGTCTGTTTGTTTACCATGAAAGCACTAATGCTGCTTTCTGCATTATTACATCCAGTATACTTAATTAACATGGTCAACACATTTTTCATGTAAATAAATTGAGGCAGAAAAAGAAGATACTCAGACAGGTAATTTAATTAACCAGTTACAAACTGTGGGAATATAATTAATATCTCTACACAGGAGAACAAGAAGAAGGACCAGGACGTTAGAAAGTGTTCTTAATTTTGTTTAAATGTTCCTTTGTCTCTCTGAGCAATATCTAAATTAAATATTTTTGTTATTATTATTTACAATCCTAATAAATGCCAAGCAAAAATACCAAGAAGGGGAAGCAAGCAAAACTGTTTTTTCCAAGTGAAAAATGGTGATCCAAATAGTCTTGGACAAATGAAAAGAGAGAAGATGAACAGATGACAGAGATTATTATAAAGACTCAAAAGCTTAAAATCTGTSAGTACCCATGAGTACAAATACATTCACACATCTCATCATTCAAGGCCATCATACACATAACTTTCCAAATTGATAGAGGCCAACATAGGTGATAATTCAGCCACKTATTCAGCCAGTATAGTTTAGTTTTTTGAGTTGCAGTGAGGAAAAATGTGTTATTTCTAATAACTTAGGTCCACTTACCTTTGTTTAACCCAGGGAGAYTAGTTTTAAAGCAAGTTTTAAAAGAAGAAATGAAATAAAGATTTTWAAAAAATAGCAAAAGGAGAATGAAATAAATTTTCCCCCAACCAAATAAAACTTCTCTTATGATCTCATAAATATTTTGTCTAAAAATTATGAATGCACAAAGATATTTGAGGGAAAGGGAATTGCAGAAAGTAAAGATAAACGAGAAACTTAATTCCRTATGGATAAACTGTAGGTAGCTTGGAAATGAAAATAACAATATGCAACTATTGAGTTGAAACAGGTCTGGAAAAAATATTGAGGTAAAACAGAGCAGTTCAGTCACTGCAGAATTAGACATTGTAGCAWTCACTTGGCTTTCAAGACAGAGCATGACTTGCAAAATGTGTTTCCAGACCACACTATTTTGTAGATGTTATATTTTCAGCTAGACCAATGCTAGACCAGTGCATTTCTTGATGATTTTACACTGTAATTACATCCGTGAGGGAGAGCAGAGCTGATTTTTACTTCTTCGATTGTATTGTACAAGAAGGTTGCACTGCTTTAAGGCTCTCAAGATACCACTTAATTCTCAGTCTGAAAAACAAAATGTATCCAAAGGCATGCAGTTAATGGCAAATCATCCTATGTAAATTTTCCCTAGAAGGAAATTTGACCCCTTGAAGGACTCTTGACATATTTTCCTTCAATACTAGTAATTAAGAATATGGGTCAACTCTGTATTCAAGACAAGCATTTTCTCAGTTGAAATAAAAATGAAAATACTTGCTGTCTGTCAGTGACAATTGCTGAATTAGGTCAAGGATATTATTAAACCCATTGCAGTAGTACAAGGGTTTGTCTTCCTGGCATTTATGGAATATTGCTATGCATCAGTTTAGAAAAYGAGAAAATTGTATTTGGAACAAGCATTTATTTGACATTACATTTGTACAACAATGCTCTGTGCTGACAAACATAAATTAGACAGATTAAAAATATCTGCTTTTACTTYTCTAAAGCAGCAGTTCTCATGGAGTTCCTAATGGGCCTATTGTCCACACAAAGACTGCAAGTACAGTTTGAAGGATGAACCCATTTATACTTTTCTGAGTGTACAAAACCCAGCAAGCCCAGAGATTTTCAGCCAGGTAGCATGCTGACAGTCAAGGGCAGACTGGCCACAGCTGTGTGATTGGAACAAAAGCRGTGGAGCATTTTGTGCTAAAGCTTCCTTTGGAAAATTGCACCTTCACAGCAGGACAGACATAAAATATGGGTCAGGTCTTTAATTCATACAAGCAGTGTTCTATAATGGAATTAGCCTTTAAATGGAGATGTCAGCTGTAGGGATCACAAGGTCATCTATTATGTATGTAAATATATGTATATTTATATACGTATATCTGTATGTATATATGTACATATTTACATGTAAAGTTGGTAATATACAATTTAGATTGAAGGTTAAGTTTATTACAAATGAAAAGCCATAAAACTCTTGTTGCTGGCACAGATGAGCACATGGCCAACAGTGTTTAGTTTTAAACAGGTAAATCTCTGTTTTGATTTACACTTGCAGCACTCAAAATGGCAGAATCAATTTGCTTGAAAATTGGTAAAACAAATTTGTTGTGAGCTATGACCTTGTATACTGAACTTCATGCCAAGAAGGATTTTTTTCTTTATGTTTGAATTATAAATCTTGGAAATGCAGTTTTTTATTGCAGAAATATTGACAGAGCTTTAACTGTAATGGTGTGGCTATATTTCCTTAAACAGTAGGTATGTGTTTTGCCAGCAGTTAACCAATATTTTTCAAACAGTAGTATGTGTTGAACAGAGAAGCCAAATTTAAAATGCAGTGGCAAAAACCAGTAAGTCATTGATGTGAAGAATTAATACAAGTTAAAAAAAAAAAAAAAAAAAAAAAAAAAAAAAAAAAAAAAAAAAAAAAAAAAANAAAAAAAAAAAAAAAAAAAAAAAAAAAAAAAAAAAAAAAAAAAAAAAAAAAAAAAAAAAAAAAAAAAAAAAAAAAAAAAAAAAAAAAACCAAAAACTGTTATAGGAATGACCAAGGATGAAAATTGACAGCTGAAATTGCTAAGACTATATGTGGAGATAAACAGACATTTTATGGGATATACATTGAATTTACTGTGTATTTCAAGACTCAGTTTTGTTAAGAGAACACAATAGCAAGGTATATAAAATTCTAGAAGGCAGTAAAAGCATTTGTTGTTGCTAACTGCCACATGACTTAACATCTGAGTGTAATTTTATTATGTCCTACATTGCATTTGTGCTTGAAAAACCTATTGAGCTATTTTTGTAGGAAACACAGGCATTGCTGGTTATCTCATGTAACAGATACAAAGATATCTGATCCTGAATTATTTGCTTAGGGCAAATAATTCACATGTAGTGTTGTTGTTTTCACATGTAGTGCACTCCTTTAAGATTCACAGATTTTATTAGATGTCATTTGGTCCAGATTTAAACACACTGGTATTTGTGTATCATTTATGTTTTCGTWCAATAAGTCTTGTCTATTTTAAACTTAAGCTAAATTTACTAGCAAAGATACATAATTACTGAATGAAGTACCTCTCTGATGTTCAGGTAAATTCTCCACAAACTTTTGTATGAGCTGATTTTGTCATTAAGATCTTGTGTTGGCATAAAGCAAATGCAGTTAAATTAYATGTTATTTCAATGGCCCTGTCTTTTACATGAAATATGAAAGGGTCAGATTCTTCAAAACCCTAGGAAAGAAACAAGCTTCTGAATTGAGATTGTTCCCTTTAGTAATGTCAAATCTGTAAAATGGTAATCATTCCAAAGTCATGATATTATTAGGTGATATTTACTACCTGAAAATAGAAAGATGTTAGAGAAAAGTTTTCTTTTACTGGAAATCTGAGACCAATAAATTAAAAGATTTTGTGTTTTTTCTTCTCTTCGGAAGCACTAGAATATTATGGAGTAAAAGGAAAAAGCCACAGATGTKACTGTGGTGACAGCTTTCTGTGTTAGCCACACCCTTAGTTTGATGTGCAATCACAGGCTTGTCCTGAGTACAGACTCCATATATTTTCAAGAAATAGAATCGTCAAGATGAAAACTTGATTAAACTGGTTTGTGTTTCAAGCTGAGTACACTTTTTGGTTTTTGATTTGTTTGGTTTTGTAAACCATCTTTATCCAAAGKGGCCTAATTTTGAAATCTAAATCTAGAAGTCTGACATCTCTGTATATTTGAAGTGTGTGGAGTTCTGGGGGAAGTAYAGAATCAGGAAAGTACTGGATGAACTGTTCTGTGAATAAGTACAACTAGCTAACATTTGTGAAACGCCCTCTCAGTTGCTGGTTTTCTGCTCTTACCCTGGGTCTACACTTTCTTGATTCTAGTCAGGAGTGAAATTGGAAGGTCTGCCATGGTGAGAATATCTCTGCATTTATATTTCTGTACATGTTTCAGCAAATTCTGACCTCTTCAGCCTYCAGATCATATCAAATTCTACTCTAACATTATACCTTCTTTTTGTGGTRTCAATAGCAACTCAACAAAACTGGGTTTTTTGGCCCTCCTGACACCTTCTCATCTGCATGACTTATTTCTCTTGAATAGTTTTCTTTATTTTTTGTTTCCATGGTCTTCTGGCCTTTCTATTGASCTTGTACAGCACAACACAAGGAGAATTTTTGAGCTTGTTCTGCTCTTAGTGGCCATTAAATGTTGAAAAGGGAACTTTTACATCCTATGTTGATAACAGCAAGCTAACAAATCTTTTAAATCACATTTCTAAGTTCCATTGTTCTGGGAAGTGAGCATCCTACAACATTTAAGTGCAATCTTACAGCATCATCTACTGAATTGCTCTGCTGAATTCCCTGCTTGAGGCGGTTGGATATGTTCTATCAGCTCAACAGCGTATTGTTTGACTTTCTCTTCAGTGCAAATCTAATGGGGATTAATGGCAGCAAACTTGAGAGCRCTCAGGGCCTTGTTCACCCTACTTTGACACCAAGCAGCTCTCTRGAATGCTGAAGAAAGTGCTCCAGTTTAGGTTTGTCAATTCATGGCTCAGTCATGTCAATAATGGCTCAGTCAATTCAATAAGAAGTGACTGTTTTAGGGAACCAATATTGCAGGACAAAATTAAGASCCTTCCTAAGAATGAAGACACTCRTTAGTGCCTAGTGAAAATCTGTCACAATTTTGTCCCTGTTATCGAAAAGTAGAAAATTTGTTCTATTTAGGAGACTGTCTTTCTCAGCGGGTCCGTAAGTTGCATGTGGATAATCAGTTAGAAATGTTGGGTGTATTATTTCCTATAATTTTCACAGAAGTAGACAGAACCAGATAGAGCATCAAGAAATAGAACATAATGAGAATTGGTTTGAGGGAATGTTTCATTGGAAAAAAATTAAATTCTTTTTTTTTTTTTTAATTTTCATAAAATGAGAAGCTTATTTTTCCAGTACAGAATGCATCAAGATGCTTTCTTTATATTTAATAAGAAGTCTTACTGGGAATGCGGTTCCAGACTATAAGTCAATGTCCAAAGTGGACAGCAAGCACTGCATTCCAAAACACAGTGGTCTTTTTCTCCTTCCCCCTCTTCCAGTGTAGATTACCCAACTTTAATTACAAAGCTGGAATTCAGTTTTAACTCCCAAGTTCAGCTGTTAGTGCTTTTGTAGATGTTCTGCACTAATTGTGTTAGTGCAGAAGAATATCCCCAAAGTAATTCAAATCACACATGACAGAGTAAGAGAAACACCCCCTTGTGTATCCAAGTCTGATACCTGAATGCAGGAAAGTTGAAATGTTTAGGCATAGAACCAACTTTCTCCAAATGTCAGCTCTTATCTCCTGCAAACTGTCCAGTGGTAAAATGAAACTGATTGCAATCAGTTCTTTCATTGCAAAACAATACTCCTAATTRTAAATATGTATTGTGGCGCTACTTTTCAGAAGATTTTAGTTAGTACATGTCCTTTATCATTCTGATGTTTCAGAAATCATCCCAAAAGGTTCACCACATATAATAATGCGTTAAATTATATTAGAAGTCT
>NW_026623555.1:409547-416047 GCF_030028575.1 Malurus melanocephalus
GTTTTTTGTTGTTTCATTTTGTTTTGTGTTATTTTGTTATTAAATATAGATTTGTGAGTTTTGTATTTTTTTTTCTTCTTGGAAAATGTGCTTTTCATCAAAGCAAAATCCTTTTCATGCCAGCATATCTATTTTGAGAATGTTTCTGAAATCCAGGTGGTAATATTTTGATCAAAAAGAAAAAAAGCTTCACTCCCCTACTCTGTGGGAGATGCAAAATCAGGTTCTCTTTTCAATTGTTATTAGACATAATGATTCAATATCAGATTCTCTTATCAAGTGTCATTAAATAAAATGATAGTGTCATTAAATAAAAAGAGAATTTTTTATAATGATGCATCCAATTTTAAGTGACTCAGAAATGGTTTGCTCTATGTRTAGAATGATCCAAACAGCATCAGTGGGGCAGCTGGGAGATTCTGACACCACAATATTCCAAAACTGGCTGTAAGAAAGCTCTCATTTAGCGTGTGAAAGACCAATAGATTGAGGGACTGAAGCTGATATTTGCCACATGCAAGGCGAGTATCTTCATCTTGCCTATCATGAAGAACCTTCTGATTCTCTTTCATTCCTTTATCTCTCTCTCTTTTTTTTCAGAAAATCATATAAAAGGCTTTTGCATTCATTTCAGCAAATATTTAATATTCTTGATACATCAGGAAGAGTTCTGTTATGAAGAAAGAATTAAGGCACTTTAAAATGAAGCACCTCCTTTATATGGAATTTAAAACATTAATGTTAGTAGATATTAAATAAATTTTACAGAAAGTATTTGGAAATTAAATACATCTTTCATTTCGCATCTATTCARTCTCCAAAGTTATATGTAAATACACTAGCTGAATTCTGGTAAAACTTTGTCTTGCAAGAGAAGCTGCCTCWAAGCCAGATAAGGACAAAGACTAAAATTCATTTTGTCAAGAGGAAAGAAATTGAACAATTGTCCAAACTATGTTTTAATTCTTCAGTCAATGGGTATCAATCCAGATCATCCTTAGGTAAGAGACCAGGATCATCTCCATTTGTTACTGTGCTATGTGATATGGGTTGGCTARGTCATCATCTAATGACCAACCAATCACCAGTTTGGTTGTTCACAAATAAATTATGTTCAGAGATACACTGGATGAAATTTAAAGCATGCAAAGGATACAAATCCACTTTTTAATTTCAGCATAGGTGGGCTTAGAGAAGACTGTAGATGGTGAGAATTGTTCTGAGTGCTTTCAGATCAATCTGTACTATTGATGCTTTTCCTTGCCAGGTTCCATTTTACTGAACTGCATACCATGATTTACTGATTTTGTTTAAGCTTAAGAAAACAGGGAGATGGGTCTGCATGCAAGCAATGAAAAGCAGATGTAAGAATAATAATTTCTACAACATCTGTTTAGACTATCTGATCAGTTTTCATAGTTTGGGAGAGCTATTCAGTTGCCAAGAGAGGCTGAGACTTGGAAGGACTTTTCAGAGTAAAGTTTTTTTTGAATATGGGTTGATCTGTAGAAAAAGACAGGAAACAGTTCAGATTTTTTACTGATTCTTCAAATTTTTAGGAGAAGCTTARGAAAGCCTCTGATAATTTGGTGATAAATGTGTCTGGACTTAATAAATATCTAACTGATAAATGGGTTTTGCTTGAATTGCTGTGGTGACGATACCTGTGTTAAATATCTTGGGAATAATCACTAGTGAAAATCATGTGGAAGAGATAGTAGACTTCTGTGGAAACAGGAGGATTTGGGGTTCTGTTAAGAATATATTTTGTTTGTGTGTATGAATRCATGGGTTATTTTTTACTATTTGGCTCTGCTGCTCAGAAATACAGAATATATTAAGATACAATTCTGAGATAATGGAGACTGCAAAAGTCACACCTACATGCAAGTAGCATGAAATTAGCATCAATATATATATTAATAGTTAATGTTATAGAAAATAATTATTTTGAAACAACAGTTTTGTTTGAAAGTGTATGAAACAAAACTGTGAGTCAAATATGATATTGTGTTTGGAAAAAAAAAATTATGAAAATATCAGAAAAAAAACCTAAACTGATTTATGTACATCATTCAAAGTCTGTTTGCTACTAGATTTCTAAGAAAGCTCATTTTAACATCATTTTCATGTTTCAATTTAAGTGAAACATTTTCTGTCAGTTTCTGGAGTAGATGATAGGATGTTTACATATTATTACAAAAGAATTCATGGTTCATAAGAACTTCAAATTTTATATTTCTGGTTGAAGAAGTCTGACTAACTATAGAATGGGTTGCATTTTATATTCATCTGGTTGATGTATGGAGCTGGAATGAAACATGAAGAATTAAAAAATTAACAGTTAAACTAGGCTTTTTAAATGTAGTAGTAAAGAGATAAATCTTGTTTGAAGTGTACAGATAATGTAATTTCTCTTGCAAGATTGACATGTGAATAATTGCAGCTCCCCATTGCCCTGGTGAGATAAATTCCACATACATATCACGCTGTTGTGCTCATCAACTCAGCTCTTTTCCAYGCTTTCACCATCTAACACTAACCAGCGCGCATCAATGTGTAGAAAAAAAATTCCCTTCAAAGCAAGTCATCCACACAAACAGCCTTATTTGAAAGACTTAGAGGACAATTACTTCCTTAGGCTATATTCGTATTTAAAAAGGTACAGAGAAGAATATATGATAGCAGCATGCATGAAAATTAAAAATAGTGAATTTGATTTAATCTCAACACACATATTAGGCACTCTGTAAAAAGTAAATTACACTTTGAATTTATATCATTAAAAAAAGTAATTTTCCATTTAAGCCAGAAGCCATGTGCAAACCTCCCAAAGATGCATTTTCTTCTTAGTATTATATCTTTATTGATTAATCAAAAGCAAAAAAGGAAAAGAAAAAGCCCTTAAAACTCTCTTTGAACCCTAAGGAGCAGTTATGGTCAGAAAATTGATTGACTGTATAAGAGTTGTTTTTATGATAGCTTTGAATAGACTCTAATTACCTTGTTAGCTGAAACAGACTTGTATTGTTTGCACATATTCCTATGGTACTCAGCACAAAGGATGTTCTGCATCTTGCTTTGTTTTTTCTTGTTGTCTTAGACCATTTAATGAAGATGGAGAGAGATCAGGTAAATAATAAAGCCATCAGAACTGAAACAGTAGTACCAGACCATGAGAGAGCAACAACTTACCCAGAATCAGCAGTGTCTGAGGTAGCCAACCTGATTGTGCTATGTGCCAATCACTGAGGTCATGTAAAGCACTGCAGCAGAATGGCTTTTTATTTCATTTGKTTTTTTAATGAATTTTTCAGGGATTATTTTCTCACAGGGTTTGTTTGTAGTCACATTATGCTTTATTCAACCTGCAGTAATTCACGATGTTTTCTGTAAAAAATTAGCTGGAGTAATGACATTGCATGTCCTGATGTTCATTGATTCTCTGACAGAGATATTGGTATTTCTAATTTGAAATAAGATTCGTATTTTTTTTTAAGAAATCTGTATGCTAACTTGAGCATTKGAACATGCCCTCTTGCCCAAGTCTAGAAACAAAAAAGTTAATTTGGTTTAAAAATTATTCAAAAATAGAAACTATTCAGTACCATGAAATAATTTASTATACAAATGATAACATTTCTCATTTAAACTAGCTTATTTTCTAATTAAAGTGAGCACTTCTTTAAAGTGCTTTGATAACCATTAAGTTCCTTTTGTAAAAYGGAGTTTCCATAGAAAGGTAGATTTTCGACTCAGTTTCTTTCAATAATCACTGAAAAGGGTTTTGTGTGCAATGATAGTTCCGTGATGTGTCTGAGGTAGTTCTTATTATAGTAACTGATAGAATTTGGGCTGTTCTYACATAGCATTTTAAAATATTCATAGTTCATTAACCAAACCTGAGTTACTTAACAGCAAAAGATTTTTAGGATGTGAATACATGTGGGTTGGCCTGTTGAACTAAAACTGGATTCTGATGTCCATGTTCTGCTTATTAGCTTATTTCTTGATCTGTTTGCTAGGTAGCTTTCCAAGTGACAAAAAGAGTCAGAAATTCAGACCAAAAACAAACGAATAATTTTAATGTTTTATTCAAAATTAAGTGAAGATGAACACATACACTTTTTATACTTTTTAATCTGGAAAAAGAGGAACAGAATTATTTATGTTGTTTGCATATTGTCAAAACAAATTGGAATAGATATATTCTTTGAAATTTCATAAGTGCTGCTATTTCTCAGAATGAGAACTTTTAAAACAACTTTTTTTAAAAAAGAGTGAGCTTTTTAAAAGTTTAGTGACAGATATTGACATGGATCAGAAGAAACAAATGATTAAAAACGGAACAAGACACCGATTTAGATAACAGTCTACAAGTTTTCTAAGTCTTAGAGGGAAATTCTTTAACTTCAGAAAAGCAAATGACTGGGTCCAGAGCAAGATCCCATGTTATGCACAGAGTTTGATTTTTTTAATTATTTTAAGTTTCTTATGTAGGACCAACCTTGTTCTTATTTCAGTTCCTTTGTCTTCTTCCTTGAAGTGGATAAAAAAAAAAAAGTAAAATACACATGCATGGTAGAACTTTAAGATTCATCTTTCTCTGTGTTGACCTGGTAGTTAATCAGTCCTGTGGGTCGTTAGTGTCAATGTGCACTGATGATGAGGCAAACTTTATGAGGAAACCTTCCATGTATTTTCTTCAGTGGTAAGTTTTGAGACATGATGTACTGTGTTTCCACAGTGCTGATAAGGAAATTAAATCTTCAGGCATCTATGGGTTTAAAAAAAAAAAAAAAAAAAAAAATCTTTCTGTCCCCAACTTCTCTAAAATAAAAAGTAAGTAAAACAAGAGCTGTAGGACATGGCCACTTTTAACATGATGGAATTATGTCTCTACAGGATTTTGACACACAAAATGCTGCAGTGGTTTCTCATCAAAAAACATTCTGAAATAGAGAATGTTGGAACTCCAACACAGTGTAGCAATTATCAATTCCTGTGTGTTTCATAACACATTATCATCTTAATATCTCCCAAGAAGGACAGTGGTGTTACAATAAGAAAATTGCACTTCCTGACATTTAGCAAAGGTTTTTATTTATTCATTCTTTATACACACCCTACAATTGCCATCATTGTTCTCTCTCCTTCCTCTCACTGCACCTCACTGCCAGCTTGCCAAGACAGTTGGACCCTGACACCAAATGAATGGGATTGAGCCATGGGCAGCAGAAGCCTCATGGAGCCTGGTGTTGGTGTGGGTGGYGCTGGCCGACCCTCTGTGTGTGGCTGAGTGACTCCCACTCCCTGGGGACAGCCTGTGCAGTGCCATCAGTGGTGTGGGATGTGCTGAGGGAATGTATGGGAATTACTGAAGTGGACCCAAGTCTGAGGAGGGAGAAATCCCCTTCAGGAATATCAGAATCTGCCATAAAGCCCCTGCCACCCATYGTGCCTTCTGTGTGGGCTCATGCTGAGAATCTGGGGTGCCCAGGAACCGTGGAAAGGCAGAGGATAAGGAGGCAGGGCTAGGAACAGTGTGAGTTTTACAACAATTTCTACTGGACCATTTTTGAGGGGTTTTAGCACTTGAGAACGTGGACTGTCACATCATCTGCACCAGCAGCACTTTGTGAGCACTGCGGGCACAACAACATCCTTTCTGCGCATTACAGCCTTTTGAGGATAACCACTGGTGAAAAAGGTGGGCAAACCTCTCAGTGATCTCAGGCACAGTGATGTGGTGACCTGTGTTCTGCAAATGCATCTCTGCAGGTCACCAGGCTGATAGAAGAAGACTGGAAGGGTAGAGCTTTTGCGAAATTTTACTTTATTTTATATTTAATTTAATTTMATTTMATTTCATTTCATTTAATAAACAGTTCAGGTGGTGGAGATTCYCCAAAAACATGAATAAAATGGAAGATAATTTTTTTTGTCTTGATTTCACGGTCTGGCTGCAACTTCAGCTGGGAGAAACCTTGGTTTGGAGAAGAGGCAGCAGAGGTGCTGGTATCTCATCTTGTTAGCCCAAAACCTGAGAAGGAGAAAGAAAAGAGGCAACCCCTGAAGAAGTCTGAGAAGATGTGGGATCTAGGTCAAAATCTCAGGACATCTGCAATGTGGCTTGAGTATCTGGTCATAGTCTGAGGAGATCAGASGTCTCTGTTTTCTGTTATTTTTAGTGAACTGGTTGAATCCAGGTGTTTGGTCTCCTTGCAAGKTTTTTCTGTGAATTGATGGCAATGGCAGAAGGCCAGGTACACCTATAGGGAAGACAAGGAAGAGGAAAAGAGCCAATTCCCACACTCTCTTGACCCCATGCTATATGCCTGCTCTGCTGCTACACGAGGTCTCAAGGCTGAGCTGAGTAAAGRGGTACCAAAGCCCTGGGGCTAGGCTTCCAGCACAGGGATTCTTGCACAGTAACTCTCCAGAGCTTCCTCTGGGAAAACTGACACCCAAAGAGGAGAGAAAAGTAAAAAGACCATAGG
>NW_026623555.1:416101-431756 GCF_030028575.1 Malurus melanocephalus
AAAAAAAAAGCATAGTAAAAAGCAGAGGGTGGATAGTAAGGAGGTAAAAGGGTTTAGAACACGGGATCATCGTCTAAGTGCTCTCTGTGCTTAAGTAGCTGTGAGTGAAGTGAGGCAGCGCTAACTGCACAGGCCAGAATATAAACCTGTATGGAATTACTGCAGTTGATGTGTTCAAAAAGACATTTGTTTTGAAAGGAAAGAAGAAAAAGAGAGAGGTAAAAGTTTAAGTACAAGTGCTTGATTTTTTTTTTAAGTTAAAATATCAAGTTTTATGTGTTTGTTCTAAAAAAGAGATGAAACCCAGGGGTAAGAAGTAAGGCTGTTTGATCACTGAACAGTTCTTTAAGCACACAAAGGAAAATGTTCTTACTTAGCAGTAAAACCATTCATAAAAGATACTGCAAAATGTACTGTCAAAGCAACATTGGTGCTAATTAGCTGGAATATTACCAGAAAGTCCTCTGGAAGGAGGTGCTTTGGTTGGAACAGATGAAGATGGCTATTCATAGCAGTCTTGATTGTAATATTTTTTGTGGGTTTTTTTTTTTTTTGTTTGTTTGTTTATTTATATGGTTTGTTATTGCTATAGGTAGAAAAGAAGGATGAATAAGCAATGTCAGTCCCATGGGTATTGTTAGCTGTGTCATGCACAGCTTTSATCTGTTTGGATTTGGGTTTTTATTACCATATCTCAATATAGGAGAAACAAAAGTTAGGCTARTTTTCTCTTTAAGCAAATTGCCATTGTTGAAGTTAAAAACATAAGAAAATAGGCACCTGGATAAAAAGAGAAAGGAGGTACAGTTGAAAGCATTTTTTTCCATATTAATTTGAATTAGAAATATTAATGTAATTAGACTAATGTGTGGGTTTTTTTAGGATCCCTATTGATAGGAAGTTCTTTTTCCAATATCTCCTTTTTGAATGTATCTGCCCTGAGATAGGTGTGTGGAGCTCCATCTTCTCTGCCTGCGAGACAATTTTATCTAGATTGTAACAAGACTGCTAGTGCTGGACATCCCAAATCAGTCTGAAAGGGAAGTACATTGCACTTTCACTTTGCCTGAATTCAGCTGAAAGTCAGATCCATGTCTGAGTTAGCTTAATGCAGAAACACAGTGGGTCATTTTGTGGGCATGCTGTTCTCATGAATGGATTTTTTAGAGAGCTAAAGTAGCTTTATATGGCCTGTTTTTACTGTGAGGGTTGGTTTATATCTTACCTTGTATGATCAGGGTGAGCTTTGGCTTCACACTATTCTCTTAGCTGAGGCTCTGTTAAATGTTACTCTGATGCATTCAATGAGTTGGGGGAAAGCTAAGAGTGCAACTTAGGTGAATTTTAAATTTATATGAACTTCTACAAATCTCTGAACTTTGCTGTGCCCTTATGGATGGATCCATYTCTTCACTGAAGTTGTATTCTCCTTCTATACAATACACAATATAACATTCTCTATTCCATAAACTGTAMAATTTTGAAAATTTTGTTCACTTTTATTAGCTAGCCACACTCTATATTCCATATCTATACTTTTGATCATCTTCCATGAATAAGCTCTCACATGGGCAGGTAGAGGGTTTTTATGAAAGATAAAAAGAGGTAATAGAACCTGTGAGCACATTGAAAGAGCAGGGAGGGAAACAGATACTTGCACAGGTTCATATAGATTAATTTCTTCTGTTATCAGAGGTGAATCTCAAAAAAAAAAAATAAAAAAATTCCACATTACACTATCTGCATGTCATGATTTGTCCTTCTCCCACTGTGTTATTCAAACTTCGTTTGTTTAGTAAACATACTTTTTTTTTTTTTTTTTCTTTTTTTTTTTTTTTTGGGGGGGGGGGTGAAGTAGTCTTCATTTGATTTTTGTTCACAGCTCATATCCAGGGCTGCACACTTTTAACTTGGCATTTAATGGTGAGATTACTCAAGGGCTGGTGTCCTTACTGCTCATTCTTCAGACTTGCACATTTTCTTCAAATTCTCAYCACTGCTTGAATACAGTGTCCCTGTACTTCATTCTCCAGACTTTGCAAATGCTTTTAGAATAAAAGCCTGTAAGAGCAAAAGGAACCACTGTATTTATTTAAGGGTTTGCTTTTATCCTCTGCTTTTCCATAGCTCTGTTAGCCTAATATGTCTTCTTATTGAACCCTTTTAAGAAGCTCTGAAATATCAAAGGTAATCCTACATCTTGTGTTTTCAAATCCAATTGATCATAGTGCTAATACTTTCATCTCTCCATACGAACATCCCTGTAATGCTTTCCTTATACTGTTGTAGGTTTGTTTCAGAGCCAYGATAGGTAAGATTTTAAAAGGTTACTTTGAAACCTTTAGCAATTTGCAATAAGAGTAGAAACAAGACTGCACTTCATTGAGGAGGTTAATATGATCCCATAATTTTCATAATATGAATAGTAAGGCTGGCTGACATTGCAGGTAAAATGAAATAATACACTTCTTTTTATTGGRTAAGTTTTGTTTTCAGTGTGACACTCAGACTTTTAGTTGCATCCCAAAGGAGAAGTTTTATATGCATGAAAAATTTTAAGGCTTCACTGTTTATCGTTTAGGGGTCTGTTTTACATTTTCTCATTTTGGATGCTTTTAGGAGCACTAAATTCCAGAACACAATTCTGCCCTTTGAGGGAAATTTTGATCACCATAAGTACTGTGGTTAGTGGCCTAAAATCATTACTTACTACTGGTTTATGATGYTTTTAGATTTACTTTTATTTGAGAGATTACTTTCAAGCTAATAAAATTTATTAAGATTTTTGGAGGCAAATATTTTATTTTGACTGAAAMATTTATCATTCACAAATGCTTTTGGCTCATTGCATCCAGGACAAAAAACGATGCAGGCATGTAATTCAGTCCTTTTCTGAATCATAGCTCTTGTAAGTCTCTGAGATAGAACAGAAATGTCTTTCTTCTATCTATAGTACTGCATATGCAAATTATGAGTAAAATTCAGTCTTCACATGCATTTAAATAGGGAGTTTTGCCAGGAGCAGAAGGATAAGATATGAACATGAGARGAAAACTGTGCTGCATGTTCCTTGTTTAGTTTCTAAATTTGATTTTTACCTTTCCTTTCAGAGCAGAAAAAGTCTGAGCAGGTTCCTGTAGCAGGAAGTATTAGAATTACCAGACTTTACATCAGCTCTAGACTCTCCATGTCTGGCTTTTAGGCAGGCACAGTACGAATGAATTTTAAATGCATCAGGGACAGACTTTGGTTAGGAATCTTTCTCTGTCTAGGACATTTGTCTGTGTAGATTGGAAAGATTAATCTTTCTTTTAACCTTTTTCCATATCTGCTCCATTTAAGATRTTTTAATTCAAGAAATATATATCTAAATAATTTTGAAATTTTTTTTCCATTTGTATTATTTTGTGTAGTGCATATCAGTTGATCCTGTGGAGCTGTGCAGTTGAAAATAGTGTTTCAGGAAAATTTGTGACATTGACCATTGAGATTTAACTAGGATAAATCAAAATGAAATTGTAATTATGTAACGGAGGGCAGCATATTCTTAAATTCACATTTTGTATAATATTCCTATTATTTCTTTTACGCTATAAATGTTTCTGTTTATTTGTTTTTTTGTTTTTTTTTTTGTTTTGTTTTTTTTTTTTTTTTTTTTTTTTTTTTTTTTTTTTTTTTTTTTTTTTTTTTTTTTTTTTTTTTTTTTGTTTTTTTTTTTTTTTTTTTTTCGCTGTGTCTTGATAAATATTTTAAACTAAGTTATCAGTAGGGAGGGGAATATCATCAAAGAAAAAGATCTCAGAAAGCTAAGTGAACTAATTTGCCTGACATTATGTGGATGTTGTGGTTTGGAAATAAGGCTGTTGCTGTGAAACTGTTGCTCYATACATACATCCCTAGAGGCATACAAAGAGGAGGGTTTTTTCTATAAAATGTTAGTGCGATGCTCTCATGAATTTCCTGAAAATAATCAACAGGCTGTTGATAGTGTTTCCCATAGAAGATTGGCTATTTTGGTAGTCAGTGAACCTGAACAGGGTGTCAGCTGTTCAAAGTGCAGGCTGACTCCAAAGCAGCAGTTAGAGATGTGACTTTTAGACTGGCAGGGAAGATAATGCTTTTTTTGGTTTTTTTGGGTTTTTTTTTTTTTTTTTTTTTGGAATCTTTTCTTTTAGTTGGAAGATTCTTGTCAAGAGTAAAATAAAGCATAAAATTCCTGTATTTTTAATACCTTCATGAAAAGCAGTTTATTTTTAATGAGATGAAAAAATCAATGAAGACCATAATACAAAAGTATTTCTATATATCGAATAGACCTAACCATATAAAATTTTAATACATTTATGTTACTTTTWAAATGGTATGTAATTCTTTTGTGAAATATTCATTATAGTAAAAACTGTGAATCAGATATAGAAAAATAGCTCACTCAAATTATCTAAGAAGCCAATAGGAGGTCCAGGAATAGGATCTGACTTTCGAGCATCTCATTCTAGAGGTGTTGTTCTGAAAAATAAATCATTCAATGTCACAGTTAGCAATTTTTAAAAAAAATCAGAAGTTAATTAAAAGTTCTGTGATAACCACTGCTTCAATGATGCATCTGGTTATTTCCTATCTTGCAGTAGTGAGCAAATAGTGAATACATCTTGGCTGTTGACACTTCATTGTATTCTTAACTTGCTTGGATCACATCCAAAATCAATTGCTATCAATGGCAGTTTTCTGACCTATATATTAAGGAGACTTGGATCTGGCTCTTACTGAGCTAAAAAGTTTTTATCATTTTCCATAACGCTCTCTGCCACACTGAAACACTGAACAATTTCAGGGTTTTCTGCTTTTCTCTGTTTCGTTGTGAGGCATGGCATCTCTGTTGACTAATGGGATGGAAATTGCTAATAATAGCTGTTTACAAGTAAGTTACATTCTTTGAAGATGTCGAAACAAACAGCAACAAAAAACACAGAGGAAAATGATCTTTTTAATAATTTTCCCCTAAATGACTAACAGGCACATGACTTGCCATCTATAAGATAGATTTTTTGGTGAATCAGGAGGGAAAAAAGGAAATCAACCAAAAAACCCCACCTTGTTTCACTGTGGAAATGAACTATTCTGGGAACTGAAGTCTCAATGGTCCCTCTGCACCTGTCTATATGGAAGACAAATGCAGGATTTGGCAGCCCTGAGCCATTGTATTTTGAGGATATGTCTACTTCCAGAAAACCAGTCAAAACTGGAGATCATTAATGTAAAAACTGCCCGARAAGCATAAAGAGCTCTTCAGCAGCTTAAGAATACATGCAAGACATATGATGTCAGTGATGCAAACCACTTGTTTTTCCTTTGTAATTTAAATGTCAGTCTTCTATTGTCTGGGAGATTTTTTTGTATTAAACACTCTGCAAATTGCTGCTTACTACAAGGATTAGATTTTCAATCATGAAGGCTTGCATCTTTGTCTAGTGGTGGTGACTCTTATGTTTAGGATTTGTAAGAACTAAAATCTTTTGAATTTGTCTCTGTCTTCRTGAGTAACACTAAGGCTTTATATAAGTGCCTGACTGACAGCGTTGAAAGATAGAGGGTTTTTGCATTTTATTCTAAGTTTATGTAACATGGATAATGCATTCTGCCTGATAGCTTCCTTTGGCCTAACTTGAAATCCTGATGGGACATCAACAGGACAATTCTTCCTTCTGGATCTTGCTCACTTTGGCTGTGTCTGTATCAACAAGTGAAACCCACCAGGGTCATTATGATGTGTGTGGTRTAACACTGRCACAGGTTTTCCAGAGAGGTGGCAGATRCTCCATCCTTGGGAACACTCAAGTTCAGTAGGATGGGGCTGTGAACATCCTGATGTGTTTGAAGATGTCCCTGCTCATTGCAGGAAGTTGGATTCGATGACCTTTAAAGGTCCTTTCCAACTGAAATCATTCCATAATTCTATGATTCTCTGGCACTGAGGCTGAAAAGCAGAAAACAAAATTGTAAGTAAACTCTTTTGACTTCCAAGATAAGATAATTTTATATCAACTCCCTGCTGTTCTTCACTACCTCCTAACACATTGCCACAGGAATAACTTGCAAGAAAACCCTGRAGCTGCATGCTCACTGGACACTATTTTAATAATTTTGCAGTATGARTGACTGAGCCCAGTGCCCAGGAGCTTTCACAGACACTGGTTAATTTAATATCATAGGCATATCTTTTGTGGCTGCTGAAACATTTGAAGTTAATTTCAAGTGCTTAGTATATTTTTAAATTATAAGATTCCATTTAAGGTACAGATTGGAGAACAGTGTCAGGACACTTTACTGTCTGCATCATCAGTGGACTCCAGCTACAGGTGTGACATGACAGAGCGCTACTCTGTCTCCTCATCTAGAAGTAAAGATGCCAGATTGAAACTGAGATCAATGTAAGTACTAGGAGTAGCATCAAGGCAGTTAATTTCTCTCAAAGATCAGGCAAATAAAACMTCTATCTAGTAAAGTAAAGTTACTTCTTGCTTCTGGTGCCACTTAGGTGGGTTATAGAAAATTATTCATGTCTTCATATGGAAAGCTGAGCCAGAGCCCCTTTCCAGCTCAGAGATGCAAATGTATCTCTTGACAAAAGAATGAAATCTGGCTCTGAACTCACTGTGTGAGGTGCTGACAGTGATGTAACTGCAGAACTACAGAGCTCAGTTAGCCAGCTCCCCTCTTTGGCTGTCCTGTGAATTTCTCTTAAGAAAGTCAAAAAAAAAAAAAAAAAAAAAAAAAGCAAAAGAAAGTGTTGATGTTGATGATTTGATAGATTATCGAGTCGTAGCAAATATGGAGTGTACAAAATAAAATATTCTGGTGATACACATAGATAGAGTTTGTAGGATACACACAGTTTTTGAGTTTTGATTTCTGCCTAATTTTTTTGAAAGATGAAATAACAGAACAACACAGTAAAACTGCAAAAGACTTGGCACAGACATCCTGTTTTCTGTAAGAAATAATGCTTTTGTAGTGAACTGAATATGTGTTTAAGCATCTTGTCCTTGTTTTTAGTTATGCTGCTGCATCAWGACCTAAACCAGTCCTGTGTTTGAATACTTCGTTTGAGCATATTCGTTGACATATTGTCATCTCTTGCTGCTGCAGAAAGTCACAAATCTGAATTATGTAATTCAGGTATTGTTCCTGGGCCACAATTGGGAGAATCTTCATATTTAATCTTCTTCATCCAGCTCCTTGTATTCTAACCCTGCTGTATTTTAGCCATGTAGGAAATGCCTGCTGTAAGATATCTCTGCTCTGTGGATATAGTAACAWCAAACTCTTTGGTTATATGGTATTAAGGACAGCAGTATTTTTAAATGCAGATTGCAAAAAAAACAATCAACCTTGCAGCAATATTTTTGGTCATTGTTTCCCTTTGTTGGAACTGAYTTTATTGGTATAAAATGCTCTTGTCAGATCTCAGTCTTTATAGAACCAAAACATGAGATCCTTCATTCCGTCAAAATCAACGTTGAATGAAACAAATGAAAAAATGTTTTGTGCATGTGTGTTACTGACCTTCCAGCTCCTTGATTGTCTTTGTGGCCTTTGATTCTCTCCAATAGCTAGCTCCATGTCAAACCTGTGCAGGGGAACTCAGAACTGGACACAACACTCCAGTGTGGTCTTACCAGTTCTGAGTACAGGGGAGGGATCAAGTCCTCCTCCCTGCTAGCAAGGTTTAATGTAAAACATCCCAGGACCATATTGTTCATCCCAACAACAAAGGGCATGTTGCCAGCTTTGTTTCCTTTGGCATCCACCAGGATGCCCCAGTGCTTTCCTGCAAAGCTGCTTTTCCCGGCTGTCCTTGCTGCAAAGCTGGTTGCTACGAGTGTATACAAGGTGCCTGGAGTTGTTCCTCTAGCACTTTCCTTGGCTGAACTTTGCCATGCTCCTGGCTGCTCATTTCTCCAGTGGGTCCAGGTCCCTCTGGATGGCAGCATGATCCTCTGGGGTATCAACCACTCCTTCCAGTTTTGTGTTATCTACGAACTTGCTGACAGGAACAGTGCAGTGCAGGACATGATCAAAGCTGTTGATCAGGATTGGTGCCCCAGTTGATCCCTGGTACACTGCGAGTTACTGGCCTCCAATGAGGCTTTGTGCCACTGGCCACCACCCTTGCGCTGGCTGTCCATCAGGTTTCTGATCCTCCTCAACATCCGCTCACTCTACATTCAGTTTTCAGCTTCTCTGATCTTGTGGGATCTTTACCGAAGTCAAGGCAGGCAATAATCACTGTTCTTCTCTCATCCGTCAAGCCAGTCATTTCACCACAGATGTCTATCAAGTTGTTCAAGCATGATTTCCCCTTTTTAAATCCATGCTGGCCGGACCTGTTGGCCTGCTTGTCCTTCATATACCTGGAAATGGAACATCGGGAATTGGAAACCAAGTTATCAGTATTAAAGGGTTTAMATACAGAGGTGATATTATGTATCTGTTGCTTCACACATTGCACAGTAATAGATGGGGAGATTAGAGGTAGTTTTTAGTGGGAGGTGTTTTCTCTATTTTTAATTTACACGTACTATGTGTGGATTTATTCATTACAGTAAGAAGAAAAGTAAATTGCATGTGGAAATAGACATATGATTAAATTCTTTAAATTGAATTGGGGTGGGTTGTGTTAGCACAATGCGCCATTAACATTACAATCACTGTTATGAGAATGAATTCATGTTGTTCCATATTCTGCTCTCATCATAACCTTTTTATTTCCACACAACCATACTGAATTCTTGGGGTAAACAATACCAAATCGTCTTAATGCCAATTCCATCTCTCTTTAATTCAATGGACTTCATTTGTCCAGTGCCTCATGCTTACAGTGAAGTGCATAGGAAGATAAAATAGCATAAGTATGAGGTGAAAGTCTGAYCTTGTTTAAGTGAAGGGGAATTTAGCCATGGGTGTCTTTATAGTTGAAATTTTTTCTGTTATTTCAGGGCACTGCAGATACGAAAATCCTATATGAAATCAAGTTGAAAACCATTTTGATTTTACATTATATTTACTTAGGAATTAATAAATCTGACAAATTTTGCAATTATTTTTAAAATAAACTCTAAAAGMACCCCAAACTCCAAACTGACTTTATTTTGATTTCAGTTTCTTAAATTGTTTATCATTGGTATTAAAATACAGTAAAGAACAAAGCATCAAACAGATATAWATAGTTAATATTAAGATGGGAAAATTTAAGATTCAGATATACTTTTAACTTTTCAACTAAAATCTCTAGGATGGTAATATTTACTTTATAAAATAACATAAAAATAAAACTATGTTGTTTTCAGAAAAGGTAACAGCTGACAATAATGACAAACCAGGAATTATTTTCTGAGCCTGCTTTTTCACATAGCTGGCATGGATAATTTGCTCAGAAAATAAGATATTGACAAGATATATTTTAAACAGCTCTTCCCCTGTCTTTGCTAGCTGGCCTTGTCCATCTCTCTCCATTTTTTGAGTAATGAAGAAATATGCCATGTTCCCCAGTTGTTTCACACAGAGGGTCTGCATTATTTCTTTGCTGAATGTTTCTTTAAATATCCAGGAGTTACTTAACTTTAAATTAAAAAAAAAAAAAAAAAATCAAAATTATATTTCTTTTTGTTATTTATATATCTTATATTGGCAACAGTAAATAATAAAGTTATAGACCAGATTTCTTCCTTCTAACTGGATTAAGTTGAGATACATAGTCTAAACCTAAAAGTGTCTGCAGTTCAAATTACCATTCTATATTTTAAATCAATTTGTAGGTGCTCGTAAACTGTGCAAAAAATAATTTTCATTTACCTAACTACTCAATATTTATCTTACAGTCTAAAGGTTAAAAATATGAAAGGATAATTTATAGGGGTTGTATTGTATAATGAGTTGAGGAAAAGGTGTTTACAGTGTGATTTCAAAAAATGAACATGGAATGCCCATATTGTTTACAGCTATCATCCGTCRCCATCTGATTGACATGAACTTTAGCCTGTGAAATTGTGATAGCTGTAATTCCAGCTCTCCCCTCATTTATGAAATGAACAGATTTATCCTATAATGGTATTGCAGGATAAGCCTCTTTTTGGTAAGCGACACATCAACTCACTCAGGCTTGTGTCTGTTCTCTTCCCACTGATGAGTCCTACCAGAGCAGGACTTTATGGCTGTTTAGAGGCAGAAGTAGTAGGGACTGAATGGTCAGTTTCTTTACATTGAAAGCACATCCTGTGAGTATATGAGAAAACATTTAATTGATCAGTAAGTGGACTGGTTTCGACCCAGTTTGGTGGAGAGGGTGTGGCCAAGACATTGTGTCGTTCAATAACACCTCCTGTCATTATCAGGGGTGGGGAAGGAGGGAATTTTCTCTTCCCAGAAGATTKTTCTTTTCTGATGGAATCAGTGTGGCACACTGGTGGTGTGGTAATGCTGACCCTGACTGGAGGGAGCAGTTTGGATGGCATGGCTGCAGTCAGATTGAGCTCTGCAGGTTTTTTTGGTTTTTGTTTTTTTTTTTTTTTTTTTTTTTTTTTTTTTTTTTTTTTTTTTTTTTTTTTTTTTTTGTGTTCCTTTTCTAATCTCATTGATTTCTCCAGTNTTTTTTTTTTTTTTTTTTTTTAATACACTTTTGTTATTATATTGTTGCTGTTAGTGTTCCTTTTCTAATCTCATTGATTTCTCCAGTAAATTTTTCTTATCTGGACCCGTGATGTTTCCCTTTTGTGTCTGCAATTCTCCTACCTGGCTGCCCACAAGTGGAAGAAGGATTAGGGGAAGTGAGTGAGTGGTCTGTGGTTTTGGAGTYTTAGGGGAAGGGCAGCACTAAACAAGGAGTACGATTCCTAAACCATGGTACCAACCATGCGTACCTATGTAAGGTAACATATTTCAGTGAAAGCAAATTTATGCGATTTTATTCCTCATCTTCTACTCTTTCCCCAGCCTGAATCCCAGACAAAATATGTTTACAAAATATTTACAAAACTATAAAAAACTGGATAAGACTGCTTTGATAAAAACAAAGACAAGTTGTAAAAGCTTGACAGGGGAAGACAAAGCACTTACCGAAATATATCTTTGCTAATGGTGGGATTCCACTCTGCTAATATCTATTGGCTAAAATTTTGGCATCTGATCTTAGCAAATTGCCAATGATGTTTTCATAGTTGAAGGGGGAAATCTTAGATGCCAAACAAGAACAACAAATCTCATTTTGAAAAAGATATCTGTGTTCAGATGGAAGAAAGCTTACTGACATTCTGTTCTGATAATGGACTATCAGGAAGCCTAARTTAGAGTGCAAAATGAAGTAAACAAGCCATTTAATTAATGATATTGCAAAGCATACAAGTMTGTTGCAGTATTCTTCAAAATGTGACTTAGTTGTGAAAATGTTGGCATTCTGAAAACTTCAATTTTAGTTAGGATGTTGCATAACACCCTTTCTTGTAAAGAATTCCATCTTGTGTACATATGTGCCAACTCACTTCTCTACCACATGAATCAGAGAGGAAATYGGAAGGGTAAGAGGTAGAGAACTGATCAGTTGAGATAAAGGCAGTTTATTGGGAAAGCAAAAGCCACACACACAAGCAAAGCTAAACYAGGAATAAATTCCCTGCTGTCTATGGGAAGGCAGGCGTTCAACCATCTCCAGGAGAACAGGGCCCCGTCAGACTTTACCGTGACTTGGGAAGACAAACACTGTCACTTCAAATGTCCCCTCCTTCCTCCTTTTTACCCACACTTTGTATACTTTCCATGATAACACATGGTCTGGAAGATCCTTTTGGTCAGTTTGGATCACCTGTCCTAGCTGTGTCTCCTCCCAACCTCCCAAGTAGCCCCAAATTCCTCACCAGGAGGGCAGTGCAAAAAGCAGAAACTGCCTCTGCTCAGCAACAACAAAAACATCTCTGTATTATCAACCCTGTGCTCAGCACAAATCCAAACACAGGCCCATACCAGCCACTGTGGAGAAAATCAACTCTACCCCAGCAGAAACCAGAACAACAATGCGTATATCACATATTTTAACTGCATTATTAAAATGTTTCTCAACTCTGTGTGTGTGTGTGTGTGTGTGTGTGTGTGTGTGTGTGTGTGTGTGTGTGTGTTAGCAATGCCTTTTTTGCTTGCCTCTTACTTGCACAAGTAAGGACAGTCTCTTGCAGAAATGTGTGCAGGATCTGGTCCACAATCCATTGGGTTACAAACTTCATACAAATAACCTCACCAGGTTCACTGGAAACACTTTCTGTGARACTGAAGTGAAATAAGTTGAAGCATGGTGTGGGTTCTTTTAATGAAATGTGAGGGCTATGTCCTGTGTTGTTCTTTTGGTCTCTCAAACTTGCTGTTTGCTGGGCATGATATCGTAAAGAACATATTTGGGCAGCTTGCCTGCAGTTATTCACTGTRCCCTGCTATGCTGCCACTGGTATTTGAGCTAATTAGGACTAACTCAGATRTGTCTGTGTGAGCTTCAACCATTCCCAGTCTGCTTGCTGTTGAGGATAAAATCACTCATAAGTTCTGGAACATGAATATTTGTGTCTGATGTTTTACAAAATGTGCTACTCCTGAGCTTTGTGCTTTGGGACCTGCATGAAAAGATTGTTAATGTATATAATACCAAGTGGAAGTGAAGTGACTGGAAATATGCCTATTAGTATTGAGAATGAGGCATAGAAGGAGACAGCATTGTGCTACAAATTAAAGGGTACAGACGTCATCACCGTTGCCATAGCTYTCCTGTGTGCTTCAAAAAGCAGTTTGGAAAAAAGATGCATACAAAAAGGAATATAATTTGCTATGTGAGCAAGTGTTAAGGATGAATAGTTGGTAGCTGAAGGTAGACATAAACAATGGGAAAGCCCCAATCCCTTGTAAAGCAGGCAACTATTTAGAAAGGCCACTGCCACAAGTATTTTAACTATTGTGAGAGTGACCAAAATACTGGGGAAAAAAAGTTGAAATGACAACATCCACTTACTGTGAAAAATTCTCAGTTGCAGTCGACATTGCCTATGAATTTCTGTTGTGGTAAATCCATAGTTATACACAGGACTTCTTCCTGGCCCATCCTACCCCTTATCTCATTATTCTTTTGTTCCATGCTTTGGAAAAATGATTCAGGGTTTTGGAAAAGTGCTAAAAGTGGATTTATCCTTAATCTCACATGTATACTTTCCTGAATTAGAGAACAAATGATCCAAAGTACAGACACTTTCTCTTATTTTATTTTTAGGTGTTGGTTGTGAATTCTAGACTTTTCATGTATTTTATTTATACAAAACTTCCTTTCTGAAAAAGCAGCATTTTCAGAATTAATGGTCAATGATACAGTACAATAAATTACTCCATCATTGCAACACACTTCTCATGCAAGTTCTTACTTAGAGGTTGTTCCGAGACATGTATTTTACCACTGTTTACAAGACAGTAGTTATCTTCTAGGAGCGTATGCCTGTATTTAATTATTTTCTAAGCCAAATTAAAGCAGTTTCGTTCTGGTATCATGTTCATGGAGATTGGGATTATTTATTATTAATACAGTGTTTTCTTCAACAAATTAATATTTTATTCTTAATATTGTCATAAATAAATAATTTGTGCCTTTTTATCATTAATGACATAGGACAAATATGCTTTCGGTTKATTGCAAATGTGCTGCTGTGCAAATGTCAATGAGATAGAGTTTATTTTATGCCATTTTCTATAGTTTTAATTAAGCAATAAAAGAAGACATCCAAAATAATTACATACAGTTTCCTCGTTGAAGAATATAAAACTAAAGCCCATGCAAACAAAAAGAGTGCTAGGGAAAGAAAACTGACACTTTCCTGCTTAGCCAAGAATAACCTTAGGTATTTTAAAACATTAGCATCAGCAACATTCAGAATGTGTTAACAAATTTTAATTAAAGATGAGCTGATATGTAAAGCTAGTTTACTTGTAACTCCCTACATCTAAGAACCAGTATTTCCCAACCTTGATAACCACTCATTTAACTTACACCATTGAACTACACAGCACTGCCTAGTTTTTGACACAGATTTAGGTTAAATAAATAAATAATAATCATTGTTTAAATTAATTTGGTTCCAAAACCAGTAATTAGGTTTCTATCAACAGCACTCTTGAGCTCCATCCTTGTTTARCAGCATCCAAATATAATTATGGGGACATGTAAATAAAATCCTCKTCATCCTTTTAGAGCTGAAATGTGTTAAAGAAAGGGAGCACAAAATGAAGCTGTGGTAGCTTATGTGTAACCCACCAGCACCTCCGAAGAAACTCAGGACTTCTGCTCTGAATCTTGGACATTTTTATATCTGTTGCATAAACAAAACTTGTATTCTCTGCATTGGGTAACATCACAGCTGAGCCAGGCACTTTGTTTTCTTTGTCACTTTTCCTGTCTGTTACAAGTCCTTTCTGCACCGTGCTCTGAGCTTTGGTGGGAGTCATCTGTGGCCTTACTCCAACAGGTTAACCTAAATAAAGCAAACTAAACTAAGCCTCACAGAAAAATTCAGCCTTTGTTTCTGTTGTGATACACTGATGACATCACCGAGCATCCTTTTCAAAAGTGCTCAAAAGTGTATGTGATCTGTTATGAAAGTTTTGTGATCTTTGCTTTTTTTTGTAATAACATAAACCCCATTCTACCAGAGGAGCTAACGAGAAATTCAATCACTTGATAAAATCAAAAATTTAATAATTTCATCCTGATTACAATGTGCTGTAGGAGCTCTGCCCTGTCAATTTGTTTCTTACTGCTACAGAATTTTGAGGTCACAAGTAGTAAATTGCTTGTTGTTGTCAGTGATTGTATAGTCTGCAAAGATTGCAAATGATGAAACCATAAAATTGTGTTACTAGCATCAAAACAGTGCCAATAAAGGCTTTTCTCCACCTTGTCATTTCCAGAATATCTTTTCCTGAATATGCATCTTAGATRAAGTTTAAAGGGAGAATTAATTTTAAGAGAATGTGGAACTCAGAGAAAGAGAAAGCAATTAACTTTACTTTCAAAATCTTGCAGAAGCAAAACATATTGTTTTATTATTCTGTTTTGAAATAACAGTTTTGGMTCAAGTTCTTAGAGCTTGGGAAGCAGATAATTTTCCAAGACACAGAATARGTATATCAGTTTTGTATCTTGGAAAATTATCTRCTTCCCAAGCTCKAAGAACATAAAAAGGTGTAGCTATTCTGCAGGTAATTAAATTTCATTTTAAGGCTGTCTCCAGACAAGGGGATAACTGCAGAGAGAAATACAGAGTGCAGGAGGGAGAGTTCCTCTCTTAGTGCTGAACATTACAGTACATGTGCAGTGTTTGAAATTATCAGGGGCCTTTTTACATCCCCTCTCTCTCCTCTTCATTCTCATTGGTGCTTTCTGTAGTCTTGGATTGTTTACCCACTAGTCATYGAGCTACAATATTGTACACAAATGTCAATGTCTCCATAAAGTACCATGGAACAAATATTTAACATAWAAATGAAGCAGAAAACAAAACTTTCCAAAGAGGGGAAAAAGTGATCTCAATTTGACCTGACTGTATATCTGCTAGATTTTGTAGAGCTTTCAGGTTTTTTT
>NW_026623555.1:431816-443834 GCF_030028575.1 Malurus melanocephalus
TTTTTTCACTTTGTTTCTAATCTGCATGGAGCATAAAGTATTTTGAATATTTGTGTAATCATTTGGAGCTTTTGATTTGGATAGGTATGTACTTGCTACATTYGTACAATTCAAAACCAATCTCTAGGTTTCTATCAGCTGTTTTTGAGAGAGAATAGTTTTTKCTCTTAGATAATTCACTTCCTGTATTTAGTTTGGATACCTCACATTTCCAGTCGCAGTTTTAAATTCCAGGCAATAGTGCACCTCTTACAGCCTTAAGGAAAAGATCTCCCTGACAGCAGTGTTATACAATAGATTTATCCCATGTTTTCCTGTAGTCCCAATGTAGAAATGTCTGTTTTTCTGGAATCATTTAGGATTGTAAAGAAAGTAAAACCAAACTAAAACTAAGTAGGAAAAAAACGTGATTAAAGTCAGGTTATTAGGAGAGCTGAAAGCCAAGGTTTAAGAGAGAAGGTTCTTTGTCTATTTTTTTTTACATACATTTTGAACTAAATGGGTGAGCTAGTACCAGTCTTATGTACCATATGTTTTCTATCAGACTCTGTAGATGCAAAATGAGCCAGGCATAGGAATCCTAATGTCATTAATWCTGGGCAGTCTTTACATTTAGTGGATCCGATTTTGAGTGCCAATAGCCCTACATCAAATGTGATACTGAAAAAATTAGAATTTTCTAGTTTCCTGACCTTAGTTTTGTGCTCATGACTATTTTTAAGGTTTTTTCCAGTATCTAAGAAAGGACTGTATCTGTTTTTTGCTTTTTTTCTTTTTTTTTCCTTAAATTATGAAAGTGCAATAAGTTTTTGTTTGTTTGTTTGTTTTTCATTTGTGAATCCTTTACCATACTGAGTGGCTGTATAATACACAGTAGGACTAGCACTGCCTGCCCTCCGGTGGTATGTTAAATCCTTCACTGGAATCTCATGATTATTTGCTGAACAATCACCATAATTGTCCCATCTGCCTCCATTTCATTCTAGTTATAAGCATCTCTTCCTTTAGTCTTCTCCCCTTTTTCTGCTCTCCATGGCCTCAGGCAGGTCACTTGCCCTCTCTGCTAATGCTTCTCCATCTGTAAAACGGGAGTAATGTGAGTTGTTGGAAAGATTAATTAGTGAATTAATATTTGTAAAGCACTTGAAAGATGAGAAGTACTAGATAAAGGCTAAGTAGTGTAATTATTATTCTCAGAAGTGCCTTCATGAATAGGAGGGGGAAAAAAAGATGCAGGGTTTCTGCAAACTGATTAATATCAGTATAGGTGGTTCTGGGGATGAGCACAGACTGCTTGACTTTGTTAGTAAAGAGGATGAATATGTAGTGTTTGTGGCTCTTACCCACTATTTTTAATAGACAATTTTACCTTTACACATTTTCACATCAATAACAAATTACAGCTTGCAGGCATGAGAGAAAATGCAACTGTGTATTTAGGAAGTGAGGCTCTGCACCTTCCTGCTCCCATGTTCTTCTACTCTCATTCCATATATGTGACTGCCTTTCAAACATGCTTTTTATAGGTGCAAATGGAACTGAGAGAGTAACTGAGAATAAATATTTTAAGATAATATCATTCAATCTCAACTTTGTATTGTGATTAGAAGACCATCTTCTCTACCCYCACCAAAAGGCAAGTAATTTCCTAGTGCTATAATTAAGCCATCTTTCATCCCTCCATGTTCAGAAAAAGGGAAAAGAGAGCCTAATGGCTTAAAATTACTATGATCACATAATGATATTTCCTGTCCAGAAAAGATATAATTATTAACCTGATTTTTTTATTTTTTTTTTAATGTGTAACATGATTAATCTGTCATGTGTGGCTAGAGAATTCTCTTCTGTTTAATCAGTAGAGGCCAAATTTTATTACTTAACCACTGTCTAAAACCATGCCATCTTTAAAAGAGGTAACAGGTGGCTGTGCTTTGTGGAAGCAAGTTCTCTTCCAACATGTTTCCAGAGCAAGATCGTAATAAAGAAACTGTTCCAGCATGCTCTGTACTGGTTTTTGGCAGCAAGCTGAGGTGACACAGAGTTCAGGATGCCACTGCTTAATTCCCTCTGCAGGATACAATGCCCAAGTTTATGACAGACCATGGCTTTTGCTTCCCTGGGTGAAGAGGCAGCAGCTGAGACATGGCTTTTGCTTGGGCTGCCTGAGCTAAGGAGTCGGGGTTTTTTTGCTCTGATCTCCTCCTGCCACCTTCAGTTTCCTGATGGCTAGAACTGTCACATTTYATATTGTGATCTGATTCTCTGCCTYCTGAGTTTTTAAAATAACAGCATTAATAGATCCAACAAGAAATAATGAGTATTGGATGGAGGAATTCAGAGAACATCTTTGTATATTTTCACCTTTTCATTCTTTTCTCACCTGATTATCTATGGTAAACCTTAGGAAATCGGAAAATGCAAAGGCTCGTRAGACTGCTGAAGCACAGGATACAATCAAAAACAGGCAAATGAAAAATAACATGCAGGTCTGCAAAAGGAAGCAATATTTTTTTCCTGAATTTTGACTAAATAAGCAAGCTAATGAAGGAATAATATGTAGCATATAACAAGTAGCACATGCCTGTAATGGAGGGTGTTAGAGAGGAGCAAACAAAAAGGACACTCAACAGGGTTAGGCCCTGCTAATCAGTGTCAGTGTCTTTGCACTAGATTAAAATCTTCATGTTCATTGTTATCTAAAAATAAGATCTGTATACAGTGCACACTTCAGCTTCTTTATGTCATGGCAGCCACTTGAGTTATTCCACAATTGGATGCAGTGCAACGCTTTCGGGAGTAATAATCTTGCCATTAGGCACATGGAAGGCACTAAATAACTTCTATTCCCGACAATCTCTGAAGAAGCTGGGATGAGGCACTGCCTTACCCTCCTGTCCACRGTCACCTTGATGTGGTGTAGCTTGAGAATTCCCACGGCAAATCTAACCACGTGCTAACCAGCATGGTCCTACATGAAGGGAGAGCGCTGACCCCAAATAAAGGTTTGTCCCACTCGCTGCTCTTCCCATCAGCCTATTTTTTCAGGACTTGGTACAATAATGCTGCAGATACTCTTTATTTTATAGTCCAGCCTTCTTTCCTGTTACAAGGAAGTTGTTCTTCACAGTTCATGGGCTTGTGTCCATTAACTGAGGGAAAACTTGCTTCAGACTTCTTAATGAATGAGACTGTATGAAGAATTAAAATGTTTCCACTTGTGCTCCTTTACAGCATTTTCAGCTCTTCCTGAAGAGTTGAGTAAATATGAGGATAGAGGCAATTTCGTTAGCACTTGCTTCCTTTTCCTACATAAGGTTTTTTTAATGTGTATCTGGAAAAATGCAGCTCTTATTTTCCCTGTTTTTTCCCTCTGTGCCTATCCATTCTAACACTGCCAAGAAAATGCAGAATACTTCTCTTTCTAAGACTGGCAAAATAAAAAGTAAGAAAACAAGGAAGGAGGAATATTAAAAGAGATTGAAAATTTAAAAAACAGATTAAAAGATGACACTGAAATGGACAAACCGAAAAAGAGAAGAGCAATATCATTTAAGAAAAACAGTCAGAACTGAAATAAAAATAAAAACAAACCAAAGCAGTAAAATAAAAGAAACAAACTTAAATTCCTCATAGTTAGAAGACCAAAATCTAGTTGGACAGATGCAAGTTAGGATTGCTGGAAAGTTCATTTTAATTAGTGTTTATTCTTGTTACTATATTTTTCTGAACTTTTCCAGAAACCAGYAACATCTGAAAAATATCAGGCAGAGATGTTGCCACGACCTAAGACCTGATTTTCTCTATTATTATAAAAGCCCCATGGTTACCCTGAAAAATGGACAGATATGATGCTTTATGACACTGAAMATGTGGACCTTAAASTGTGTTARATTTATGGTATTAGTCTGAGTAAGYAGCAGACAGACTTCAGCTATAAAAATGCCGGGGAGAATCCCAAGACTAAATCGCAGTTCAGTTTTGTTCCCTTCGAGGGAACAAGCAACCCCTCCTTATTCAGAGAGACAGGAACAGCGAGGCTAATGGATGGGTGTAAGATATTTATGTGGTTACAAGCACTACATTGCATCCCTGCACATGACTTTCTGCACTATCCTCTCCCCCTGTCCCTGCATGCTAAAGCAATTTGATGGCAAAAGGGAGTGAGCAGAGATTTTACTGGGAAGTTGTAAATTGCTGCTGAGACAGATCATATCACAAATCACACTGTTCCCTTCACCTGAACAAGAAGAATGTGRGGGAGGAATTGTACTTTAGAAAGGATGTCCCTGAGTCATTCTGCTTCCCACATGGCTTCTATGGTGCAAATTGCAGGGTGCTCCTATTTTTGCTCTTATGCCTAGAGGTTTATAGCCCTCAGTAAAAAGGACATCCAGACCAGAAACTGCAAACTTTGCTGCAAAACCACACTCTTGGTTACAGCTTTTTAATTTCTTTTCCAGCTGAGCTGTATGGGTGCATTGCTGACAGAAATTTTCAGTAGAGATTAACTAACTTCAACTATAGAATTTCCTTCATCCTGTACAGTACATTCAGGTAGTTCCAAAATTCTCRATTTGTGTGTCTCAGAAAGACACACCAAACAAATTGAACAGAATTTTTATTCCATTATTTAACAAAAGTGCCTTTATAACATGTATATGTAAATAAAGTGGTATTGCAAGCACGTGTCTCATTCAAATAACTGCTCATTCTGTTTCCTTCTTTATAATTATGGACAATGATAATTTATTTGGTGCTTGAACGTGCACCGTGKTCCTCTGTGATACAAAATATATTTCTCTCAGAGGGTAGTAAAACTGAAGATGCATAATCAGTAGAGTGGTGGCCTGTTTCCATTTCACAACTTTCTACCTTTATTTTCATTTGCTCTTTATTAGACCTGAATATATCCTTAAAAATAATATCCCTTTATATTTCCACCCACTCACAGGCTATGTAACCTTACTACCCATTAATTGTCTACTCTTGCAAAGCATAATGTTCATAAACCTTTCCCTGCTTTTCCACTGTCACTATGATTTTTGAACGATTCCACTGTAGTATTAGGATACTCAAAAACTTTCATTTGTTTATGCATTCTGCGGACCTTTACTTAAATCCAGGGTTACCTGGGGCTCCTAAATCCCTTAAACATTGTGAGAATGCCTCCAAGGAGACAGAGATCACTAATATTGAAATGTCTCAGCCTGCAAGGCTGGCTAAATAAAAGCATACAACAAAATCCAAACTGCAYTTAATATTATCAGAAGTGTCTTAAAGCAATATGCTGTGCTACTTGCCTTAAATTTGGGAGTCTGGCCTAAGTAAAAAAAAAATGGTACTGATTATTATTGCTAAACTGGGAGTGAGAAGAGTGAGCAGATGAGATAAAGCACTTTGGATTTGTCTGACCCCCTTGAGGCACCCCAAGGGAAGCCTGATGAAGTCAGCAGTTTTCCACTGAGTATGACAAGCATTCAGCTGTCTCCTTCCATCCAGATCACATCTTTACCTTAACATCAAGACCTGTTGAATAAGCTGCTGAACTAAAGCACTGAATGTCCAWGGTAGAACTCTTTGTTGCAAAGAAATTTCCCGTGTTGTCGTACTCACTGTGGCCAAAAAAATGGAAATAAATGATGCGCATCAAATATAAAACATTGGATGATGCTGCAGGAAGGTTGATCTGCTGTAGTTTTCATTGACGACCAATTATATTGTTTTTAWATGAGATGTCACTAATTTATAAATGTGTTGTACAGTTCCACTCAAATCAATGCATTCTGATACCAGATGAGAGTGTGGAGCTATATTTGCTCAGCTGGTACATTTGAAATTAATGAGGATTGGGAATAAAATTTCAGAGCTACAGTGCATGGCAGTTAAGTATTACTAAGAGTTAACTAGTCTCATTGTCTGTCGAGGCAATGGGGAAAAAACAGTTGCCAAAATTTGGAAAACATGATGGTTGTGAAAGTTTGAATGGCTCAAAAGTGTTTCTGCAAAGCATTTTTAATGTTGTAAAGTCATTTATCATTTCTGTTTTTCTCTGAAGAGATGTAGGATAAACATGGTTTTATTTAATCTCTTCTGTGTATTCTGCTGGATTTGCTATTATCCTAGAGCAATCGCACACCTAATTTCTGTTTTCAGAAAATTGACACCCTTAATGCATCCTGTATAGGTTTTTTTTTGTTTGTTTGTTTGTTTGTTTGTTTGTTTGTTTTAATTTTAAGTTTAGGAAAAGAATAATTCTGTGTGTTGAAGCTATGGACATAGACACATTTTTCTTCTAGTTATTTCTATTSTYGAGCATCAACAGAGCTGACACAACTGGCTCCATATGTGATTTAGGCCAGTGGAAAAGTTGTGACTGTATTAACACTTTTCTTACTGTTTTTCTATCCCCATTTATTCTCTATTGAGTTTACATTGATGTCTGATAATGTAGTTTGCGTCTCTGAACCAAAGGTCTTTATGAGAATATTAATAAACTTACACACTARTATTGCTTTCTGTATTTGTTTTGGCATTCAAGCTATTCAAATGACCAATTTTGGAAATAGAGCTTTTTAAAAAATGCTACTAATCTTTTAAAAAAATCTTTTAGTGAAGCACAAATATCTAATGGTCTTTGACAGTAAAAATACTATGGGTTATTCAATGATACTGTAAAGGCCTTCTAAATTTTGCTACTAAATCATATTGGCCAGAGATTTTTTTTCCCCCCATGATTAGTATCTTATCTTGCCCATGAAGAAATATTTTTGCTTTTCATTGAGGAACAATACTGAAAAAAAAAAAAAAAATTGTGTAACCATTCTAAATTCTGTTATGATTTTAAAATACTCTCACGTGTACATGTTAATTCTTTTCTATACCCATGTCTTGAAGCAGTGAATTTAAAAGGTTAATTAGAGATTGCATAGATTTTTTTTTTTTTTTTTTTTTTTTTTTTTAATTTTATTTCACTGCTTTAATATACTGCCCCCTTTATGTAAGAACGATGTGCTGGGAAGGGTGCTTAATTTTTTAAATCTTTATAAGTAACTATATGATCTCCTATTGAAATCATTGCATTTCTGATCTCCTTGTTCAGAAGAACCTCTGTCCTTTTATTGAGATGACTCATAAGAACTGAATTCAAAGTTTTAAGTTATATTTAGGATTGGGAATAGGACCCAAGGCGCCAGACTTTGCTTCTGTTATTTAGGCTGTAGCAAGATTCATGAGTGATTCAAATTATTGTTTTCTTTTGTTAACACTGAATTTAAAATGTCAGTGTCTTACCTAATAGTCCAAGACTTCAGTAAGTCCCAGTTGTTTCTGCACAAAATCAAATCATGTTGTCACTTCAGTTTTTTTTTCCTTCACGCTTCAGGCCCTTTTCTGGATCTGCTATGATTTTTTTCCTGGACCTTTACTTGTGGTGAAAAACAATTAAAATAATTCAATTTTGTACTAAGAATTTCTGATGAATGTTGACCTTTAAACCTTAAAAATACAATCAGAACATTGAGTGYGAAAGACTACCATTTAAATTATTAGAGCATAATTTTTAAGTATAAAGCTGCTACTGAAAGATATTTGAAATGGGGGTAATAACAGGAAAAGAATTCCTGTTAYAGTGATCTCATAGACTGGAACAACAAATTAAAAGAAGTTTTGAAATTTCTAGGGCTGATGAGAGCTAAAATTGAACTAAACAAAGCCACATGAAACCTGAAATTGGAAGCTTACAGGAGTGGCAAATAAATTGTCTTAATAAGATCTTTTTCACATTTAATCTTTTCCATTGTGTTTGAAATAATAAATAATGCAATGCGTGTCTGTGGATTGCATGTTTCACGAGGGATGCCATGTCAGAACAGATAAGATTGTAAACATTGGGGTGACTTGCACCCATTCACTGGTACAAATAGTAGAGAGAGAAGCCTCTTTTTCAGGTGGTTTATAACAGGAAATCACATGAGTCTTGACACATGAAACCCTTTACTCAAAAACGTGGTTATGCTTCATATTAAAGTGCATAAAAGCCTTCTTATTTGATTAATTAATGAATTATTACGTTGTTACCTTTAGTCCCAGGGCAAGCATTCAATAAATAAAAAAAAAATTAAAAAATAAATAAAAAAAAAAAGGTAAACTATATTCTAAAAAAATTTTTGTCTGAATATGTAGTACTGCCATTCTTATTATCCGGATTTTGTACATGGAGGAGCTTTTGAACAGTGGGAGAAGAGTGGCACTTCCAGAGGAAGAGCCTGAAAGTGATATGGCTAACACTGCCAGGGCAGAAAAGTTGATCTCTTCCTACTGATTGTCTAGTGGAAATATGGGGCACTTAGATTTATTCCCTGTTTCTCAGACATTAAAGTCAGGGTAAAAAAATATTTTTTTTTGTCTTGCTAAATAAATTGGAAATTCAAACTTTCATGGTTACTTCTGAGTGATAAAAACACGTAGTCTTTTTCTCTGTAATAATGAGCTTTCTGATGTGAACGTCTTCAGAAAGTAAACATATAATCCATTTTTTTGCCACTTGCTTAACAACTTAAAAATTGTTTTTTTCTACTGAAGCACAATTACCCAAATTTACCCAAAAAGTGTATAAAAGAAGACCAAAAGTAGAACAAAACGGTGATTAAGAATTTCAGTATATATTTATGATTAACTTTGTTTCAGCATTCATGGAGTAACTTGTGGTAACTACATATGAACCAGCATTGCTACTATAGATTCCAAATCTTCTTCACCTAGTTGCTCTCAAAATATCCATTTTCTSTTTTATATTGGTGCCTCAGATCACCAACACTAAATATATTATTCTGTGAACAAAATTATTCTTAGTGACAAGCTGGTATTTTCACAGATAAATCTGAATGGAAAACCTGAATGTTGTCAATTGGCTAGTGCCATAATTATCATCCAGGAACAGGAAAATAGCAGATGTGGACAGTCAAAAGAGTTGACACACTTTGGCTTGACTCATTTGACCATGTAAGCCTGAATACTTGGTACACTGAAGTCTAGTTTCCATAATACCCTTGAACCAAAAGCAAGTAATGAATACACCTCATTCTTCTTTCACGCTTTTATTTTGCTTTTTTTTTCCTTCCTGCTGGTCTAAATTTAAACTGTCATCTTTAATAGATTTATTTATATCAGTATAAGTGAAAGGCAAATTAGATCCTTTAAATGCATTCTTTGTTGGTTTTTTCCCTCTGCTGTAAGAGAGGGAAGAACTTGCATTGCTGTATTGTTGTGTTTTTCTACTGATTTATCTCTATGTTGAAAAGTTCTTTCTGTACCAATTTGAAATTCTTTCTCCACATTTTATTTAAATTGCCACATACACTTGCTGAATAATTCTAGTCTGTTTGGGTTTTGTTGTTCTTTTTCTTTCCATGGTGACTGATTGCCATCTGGGGGCTAACATGAGCCCACCATACTAATTTCACTTATTCTATCCATTAACTTCTATTGTCTCCAGGGTCAGAGACAAATGTATGAATCCACTTTATCTCTCAGCTTACAGAACATCTCATACAGTGAGCCTTGTATTACGAAATGGCTACATCAGCCTCTAATTACTCAGCTCTACCCTGCGCTGAACGCTGGTGTACCTTGAGAAACAGCATGCAAAAGCACATTTGTTTAAGTCCTCAGATGGTTAACGTTGTGCATAACCTCCTCACAAATTACAGCCTCAGCTGCAGCACATCCATTAGTCTGGAAGAATGAAGATTCCCAAGCGGCCCTGGTGCCTTTCCCAATTCCCTCGCGACCCACCAATCCTCTGAGCGCTGTSTCTGCATGCAGGGAGTGTTCAGAGCTAATCAGGTCAATGATCATCTCACGGCTCAGGGGACATGACAGGAGCCTATCACAGCACTTACAGGATGTTCCAGACCTGAGCACGCTTGCTGAGAATCTCGTGTTAAGAAACATTGCTTTGGTGCCTCTTCTCTCACTCCCTACGAGCCTCTGAGGATTTCAGCTGATCTCTCTCTCTCTCTCCTCYAGACAGTGAGGAGTTCAATGAAAAAAAGGCAGAGCAGCATGCGGCTACCCGGAGGGTGTTGATTGAAACTTAGATTCTCCCCGATCGCTGTTGATTGGACTGATGCTCCAGCATTACGAGAGAAAAGATTTCAATTAAGGTAAGTGCTGCTTTCTGTGGCTGCCTGCGTCGCGCCGAATTTCTGCATGGAAAGTTGGARCGGAGTGAAGTGGCAGCCTGCACTGCAGCAAGGGAGCCGCGCTTCGCGGGGGAGCGGGCTGGGGGCAGGAGCGAGTGTCCCAGCCCGGAACACCTCTCCGGAGGGAGTCGACTTTGCAGCAGCATCTTTTGAATGGCTGCAGGTTTTTGTATTTTTTTTTTTTTTTTTTTTTTTTTTGATCCGATGATTCTCTGAAGCTTGCAAAAAACCCCCAAAAAATAAAGCCCCAAACCAAAAAACAAAGAAGCAAAGAAACAAGCAAAAAGAAACAAGCAAATAATCTTAGAAGCACGCGGGGGTATGAGCAGGAAGGAGGAAAAGCCAAGTGCACTTTTCCCCCTGGTACATGTATTTGAGGAAGCACAGCAGCTGGGAAGCAAAAGCACATTATGGTAAAACATAATCGTGAATGAAGAGCATCATTCCTTCACCAGCAGGAGCTCATAGATGTAGGGCTTCAAAGTCCCATGGCATTTAAATGAGACAGTAAGGGATTCTTGAAATGTGAGTCAAGAACATGCGTGCAGCTTTCCGGGCTACCGTCAGACTGAGGACTGTGACTGGCATGTGGAAGGAATGTTACGCTTGCAGGCTGGTAGGATTTGGATAGTTGCTTTCGTGGGATTAGCATTTCTCCAGCGCTGGGGGGGGGGGGGGGGGGGGAAAGGTGAGTAGGGGTGCTATTTCAATATAAGTGGCCAGAAAATGAAATTGGTTGCTAGGGGGTGAGAGTAGTGTTTGACTGAAGAGAGAGAAGATGTATTTTTTCATAAGCTGATAGAAAGTGAGGCATATCAAAAGAAATAGACTGATGTTTGATGATCTTTATCTGTAAGGAGAAAAAAGAGWGTAGATGAGGGAGGCTGTCTTGAAAGATTAAATGAGTAATAAGAAMATGTCAGAGATTTTTACACAGCCTGGAGTTAGCTAGCCTTGTACCTGTGGTGTATCCACCCTGAAATTCCTGAAATGAACTGACTTGCATAGTCTCAAGCATGTCCATGCTTAATAGCTGTACTATCAGGGGATGTAATTAAGGAGCTTGTAAAGAGGCCAAACTTTTTAATACTGTAAGGGACAAAATTAAGATCAGTTGTATTAAACATGTCAGTGTTCTCTCTGTTGCCCACAAAAGTTAATGTATTGTGTTTAAAACTCTGTAACAATAGAAAGAAAACTAATGGAAAGTTGAGTGATTTCAGATCTTCATAGTTTAGATGTATAACTTCTAGGCAGTTTACAAAAGTGTGAATTAATTGCACTGCCTGTTTTCAGCCAAWGCTGTTTATTGTCATTAAACAGCTCTACTCTTGGTTGTCATTCATTGCTGGAAATATAATTCATAATACTATATCCTGCATTAAAAACTCAGCTAATCAATATGGAGATATACTTCTCAAATCTGTGCCCTGCTCCRCTTCTCTTCTTCACCTCACCACCTCAACTCCTGCCCCTTTTGCTTCCAAAAGAAAAGAATTTAAAAAAGAAAAAAAAATATTCAGGCAAATGTTGGTTATCTGCAGGTTACTTATTCCATTAGATTTTTCAGTGTAAAATACCAAGTTCTCTTTCTTGCGAAAAGATTAACATAGGGGAAAATCACCTGGGGTTTTGGGGGGATGTTTGAAGAAGATTGACTCTCTATCTGTATATTCACCTTCTTGAAAATTATTTTTGAAAGTAATATTTTTTTATAATTGTGACTCAATATGTCCACTGTTTTCTAGGAAAGAAAGCTGGGTTTGGAAGTAGTTACATGCACTGTTCCTCATTTTGATGTAGCATATGGCTCACT
>NW_026623555.1:444813-449455 GCF_030028575.1 Malurus melanocephalus
TTTTTTTTTTTTTTTCCCTCTAAAGTTGTATCAAATAGTATTAAACATATAGCTGTATGCAGAGTTCAACTTTATTTCAGCTATTTAAAGATCTTTGAATGAGGTCGGTGTTAATATTTTTTTTTTTGCCTCAAGCTACGTCTCCTTATTACTGACAGATGAGTACGATTACTATCTGGCCCAACTCCATTGAAAAATTAGTGTTTGATACTAATGCTTTAATGTTTCAGGAGCTTTTTAGGGAAAATCATTAAAATAGGCTTTGGAAATGGGTAAAGGAAAACTGACATAAAACCAACCATAAACCAGTGAGGAACAGTCCCAGTGAAACAGGGATAGAGACATGTGAAAGGGGAAACAACTGTTACAGACTGTAGTTCATAATTCAGATAATGTAAAATAAAGAGATCTAGTATACTAAATGATATATTATCTTAAGACTATGKGGTGACAGTGAGATAGAATAAACTTCACAGGTTAATGAGGCTCCACAGTTTCCCTTCTTGAAGATAATAGGGAAATTGCTTTACCTGAAAAGGAGACTTTTAACCCCGTATTATTAACTTGGGCTGAAGAACTAACATCAGCTTTCCTAGCAAGAGCATTGTGTCCCACCAGACTCTTGTTATGTCTCTTTCATTTGTTGTTCTCATAATCTGGCTCCTGGGCACTTATCCTGGCACCTCTGGGTAGCACCTTCCTCTTCATGTAGGCTCATTTTCTTCCCAATGATACGTGTTTCTCTTCTTTCTTTTCTTCTTAGCATTGTCCCGTGTTCTTTCCATTCATTTTCTTCATCCACCATGATTCTCTTCCTCCCTTTGATGCTACAGTGAGATCACTTTTCACACCTGGCTCATCTGTGTAAATTTTTCATTTTTTAATTGAAACAGAAAAACCCCACTGCTCACACTCCAGTGCTCACATGAATGGGACATGTGTGCTCTAATGTTCTACCATCTTTATGCCCTTCTTCTCTCTTTTTTTAAGTTGTTTTTGATTGTACCATCTTTGTATCAGGGGCTGTATCTCACGCACTGTAAGTAGCCAGCACAGAGGTGGTTTTTCTTCCAGCTTTGGAGTCTGTGTGTGTGTCTAGGCAGTGGAAATCACCTGGTCATAACTGGTTCATGGAAACAGACTATAAGGTTGAAGTCACCCACCTCAGGATCTCATTGTTCTTGCAAAAGCATACATTACAGTTAAAAAGTAGCTGAGATTACAATGTATATTTTATGCTTTTAAATGATTAAACTTTGAGCATATTTTCACGGGTTGCTGTTTTCAAGMCACTGTGAAAGTTGCACCTCCTGAATGATGTCTCAAATCTAATAAGTTGATACAGAGGCTGATGTAGTCTGTTACCACTTTTTTCTGGTTTCTCTTTTCATTGTCGGTTGTCATAGATGCACAATGTTAAAGAATGACTTTCAAACCTTATCTTCTTTTGTATTAACAGAAACTTTCACAAAGGTCCAGTTTTTTTGTAAGGTGTAACTCATTAAAGTTACACCTCTACATTAAAGGCACAAGGTTTGGCACATGTTGCTGAATATTTCTTGATGAAATTAATTTGTAACAAAGCTTTGAGGATGCAGTGCTCTTTTGGGAGGGACAAAACTTCAGTCTGTTTTCTTGTTGAACCTTCAAGTCTGGTGTATTGAGGGGGAAAAATTTCCAAGTAGAAAAATTCTACATAAAAATTAAATACAAACCCACCTTGACATATCGGTTACCRGAAATTGTATTTAGCAGAAGTGAAAACCAGAGGTTTTATAATGCTAATATTGCAATGGATCATCTAAAGAGTGTCTTCTTCTYAGCACCAGATGGGAACTAAGAGAGTTCACAACATGAGACTTGGTCAGATTACTTTAGGAGCAGCTGTGGYTCAGTTTCTGTCAGCTGTATCACTTCAGGTCTGAGGGTGAAGAGCCTTCCTGTAAAAATCARATTTGTTGATATGATGTACCAGACTGTTCTGGGCTGGAGGATCATCTTTCTGCTGCAGATGTCTCCRCTGTCAATATTTTTTAAGACAATGACCACATTGTTTGGGTATAATGTAACCTTTGTTTACACAGTATGATTTCAGGTCYGTGGATGTTCAGTCCATCTCTGCGCTGTTGGTACTGAATGTCCCAGACCTGGAACCATAGCTCAGAWGCAAGCCTTTATGGAGATACTCATAAGAAACGCAGAGATCTGAGATAAAAAAATAAGAAAGCAGCTATTTAACAGTAAAATGCTGTCTGCCATGTAAGTTTAAAAGTTGTGTATTTAGGCGCCAGAATTATGTTGTCCGTCAACTTTCAGAGTACAGAATATTTGAAACAGTTGTCCGATCTGATGATAAATACTTGGTTAAATGACTTGGAAGAGTAATTTTTGTTTCCAAGTTTAGGTCARATTTATTATTCTTTTCATGCATGCATTTACACACTGAATGCATTAATATTTTGTCCAGCACACCAAGTACACTTAAAAAATATCATAGTAACTGACTTAGTTAGTGAAATGCTTGAATTTTTTTTTTATTTTTTTTTTCCTCACAAAAGGTAAATAGGTATGCAAACCCATTCCTTTTCCAGAAAACAGACAAGGCTTTTGACCTCTCTTGATCAACAATGTACTCTTGCACTGATCCCATAATCCAGCTCTTTGAGCTGGGTCATTTGACCTGGAGTCTATGAGTGTCAGGTTCCTGGCTGCTGTTCCCTGAAGGCTGCCAGCAAGTGCTAAGTGTGACTGTAAATGAAGACACATGTTTGCTAAACACTTGTCTGTGGGCATTTGTTCATTTCACAAGAATTTTAGTTTGTTTATGCAGTTCAACCACTGCCCACAAGACTTGGTTTGAACTGGAGGCTGAAATTCTGACATGTTTTATTTTCCTTCCTTTCCCTTATGTTTGTTCTTCAGTCTCCTTGGACCATTTATATATGTGTGTGTATATATACCTATAGACACACATTTGTTTATATTTCTCTATTTCTGTATATGCAGTTGATATTATAGTTTGAGGAACTGTCTTAAAACCAGTATGAAGACCACCAGTTACATCTATTAAGAAGAGCCTTTTTGGCATTTTATGCTCAGGCATACTGACTATGTGTGTGTGTTACACAATTTCATATATCTTTTATATTTAGTTTGATGCATAATCTAAAAGAAAAAAAAAAAAAGGCTCCATTCCATGTTTATTTTTCCTATTTAAGAAAATTCTGCAAAGAAATACAATATTGTTAAATGGAAAATTTAATTACAGATTTCTAAGAATAATTGTAGCATGAAGAAAAGCTAGAAACTAGTATTTCTTTACTGGATTTTCATTGTCTTGGACAGTCTGAGCAGAATTTTACTCAATACTTCTACTATGGATTTGATGATGAAGCCATTCTGCCAAATCTGAGTTCATTCAAATTTATAGCAAYAAGCTTTCTATAAAAGCTCTTCTAGTTCAAGTAATGTTTCATTCACTAAAGTGGAGTAATAATTGTATAACAAAATGAAAAAMCATTGCCTTTCCATTTAGGAAACTTGTATGTTTGCTTGTTAAKTGTATTTTCATTTCTCTCTAAAATATTAATAGTATTTATGGTACTTGGTTGGCATAATTTTAAATATATAACTATATATCTTAAGAAAAAACTTTCATTTCCTGTCACAAGAAGCACTTTTAATTCCATTATTCCTTTATCGCATAAATATTAATAATTTTGGGAATAAATAAATATACTCAATGTAGATCTATCTCCCGGTAACTCTAAACAAATGTTACAGAATTCCTGATTTACACTATTATAAGAAGAAAAGTAAAAAAACAGGTCCTATGCCTTTCAGTAAAGGTCCTGACTGGTGAGCAGACCTCTCAGTAGGGCTGTGTTTCATATTTTCATAATGAAATAGYCTGTTGTTTTTTGCTTTGTTTTTAAATCTGACCTCCCAGAGAGTGACACTCAGGTTTTCTGTAAACCAGAGCTTTTTGTATTTTAGCCCTTCCACCTCTGAACTGGTACTTGAAGGAGAATGTCTCAAAGAAATAGAGAGAAAGTTTGATATACCTGGCTTCTACTTGAAAGGGTGTGTATGTCATAGTAAATACAGAGCATGAGGGGTGGTGTTGAAAATGTAAGTGCTGATAAGGAAAGCACTCAAATTAATTTGCTAATTAAAAGGCTTTCTAAAGAGCACCACTTGTGTCTGATGCTTTTGTGATTCAGTGTAAAGATTTTTATTCCATTTTTTGATCCTCACTACATATAAATCTGATAAAATTTTCAGACACCATCACTTTCTTCTGCATTTGTCCTCATGTCTCTTCATCTCGTTCCTATCGTCCTCTTTTTTTATTATTATTTGGAAACGTCCTTTGTTAATGCGCAAAATGCGTAAGCAACTATTTCAGGTACATCAATGGACTTCAATCCCACTCTGCATTACCCATCAGATGCAGCACACAGCAATTACCTGTCACTCTTCCTCACCCTGAGAGCCAAAATTTATCTGTCAAGGACGTATTTGAGTTCCAGAAGCCAAGAATGAGTAATCCTAGGCTAGATGTAGAGGAGATATGTATGGCAGGATGGAACAGAGTCATCAGGGCAAGAAATTGGATAGTTTTAATAGTTAAAGAAAAAAA
>NW_026623555.1:449865-458188 GCF_030028575.1 Malurus melanocephalus
GCATTTTTTGCAAATGTTTTCTAAAGGTCACTCTTTTTTAATCAACTCACTTTTTCTGTAATAATTGTATGACATTTTTTGCCCTATTTGTGACCAAAGAGCATGAATATTTTAAATAGAAAACACACACTTAACTGTCTTTCTRAATGTTGCTGTTACAGTTTTGTGCAGAGGTTGGAAGGGGGGTTCTGAGCAATCAGAATTACCATTCACTTCTCATTACCTGGTGGTTGTACACTCCTTTTGGKGATGCATGCCTAAATTCAGGTAAAAATAGAAAGATGCCATGTGTAAATTTTCTCTTGAGTCGAAGGTCTCACTATTTCTATATATGTTCAATCAAGATATGAACACAGCTCATGTTGTTCACATTCCTAGTGACAGAGCTGAGATTTAATAAATCTAACTTGATGTAATCTCAGTTATTTGATAAAGAACATCTGGGGCTAATTGCACCCTACCTCTATAGTTTCTATCAGGTTCTCCAAGCCAAAGCACAAGCAGATCTGCCTAAAAACTTTTGAATGCAATGTTTAGGTTCATCAGACATTTCTTTTTCTACCAGCTGTTTTCTAGGATTTCTTTGGACAAATACAATGGTAGAGACACGATTTATTATAATTTCAAAGCACATTTTGGGTTGTATCACTCTTTGATTCTCTGCTTCTGACTTTGTGCCTTTATGTCCCGTGCRAAAATGATTAAGGAAATAGAGGTCTTGTGCCATCTAAAATTTTATCATACAAGTTCTGGAGGCTGTATCTATATGTCTCATGTGGCTTATCTGCCCATCTTGTTTTCAATTTATAATTTTGAAAAAAAATTATCTTATATTACTGATGTCCATAGTTAAACTAGCCATTTTAGSAGTCATTCTTCTAAAGTTTCTGATAGGATATTTCCCCATCCCAAGTAAAAGTAAACAAGAGTATTTTCTTTGAAAAATGTCTCCTTCATACCTCTTTAGTGCTAATCTCCTCAGATAGAAATGGCTTCTCTTGCAAAGAGACAAAACTAGGGTCAAATGAATTTTGTTTTCATGGGATATGTAGATATATTTTTTTAAAGTGCACTTCATGCAGCATAAATGTGATGTTTTAAATAGCATGTCAGGAAATAGAAGTGATTTTTAATGCATATCTATGAAATAGATGCTCTTTAGTAGCATCAATACCCCTGAAGGTAAACATTTGAAAAGGCAGAGAGCACCATAACACCGAGATAGATGTTGTGAGTAGAGTAGAAAACAAAATGTAATACAAATAAATAGAGAAATATTTCCTGTCAAAAATTACAGTTCTGTTTTGCAAATATCTAATGAGACATTGGGGTTACTTTAATATTAGGGGCGGTTTTTAGTGTCTTTTAAAACATTTTAAAATCTTTATTTTTTTTTATTCTGAAAATAATTAGGAATACAAATTAAATGCATAATACTTATTTTCTTTATTATGCAAAATTCTATAGCTCTGTTACTGAAGCAAAACACAGACACAGGAATGAAAACTAATTCTAAGTAATCATTTGAAGTATCACTTTATAATTCTATATGAGAATATAATCCCATGTATGTTGGAATTTGATATTYCAAAGTTGTAAAAATTCTCAAGCACTCCGTGAAACCAAATGTTATTTGATAATCACTGGCAAGGGGTTTGTAATTGGATAATCTTATTCATCCCTCTTTGAGGCATTAAACTATGTTTTATGGAAGGTATTGTGAAAGCAGAGCTGCTGTAGTAAAGTTATAACCTAGCTTCCATTTCATCTAAAAGGATATCATGCTTACCAGCCACACAATGGAAAGAWGTTTTAGAGTCTGCTCAGTGTATTGCCTCATAGTTACAAAAACCCACAGCAACAGAAGTCTCTGACAAACTGTTTTACAGAGGAGATAAAACACTATTTAGAAGAGTCAAACTTRTATGGAGAATTATTTTCTATTACTTCATCAGGAGCTGGATCAGGCTATGGCTGTGAAGTRCACTGGATATGATTGATAGAGTTAGAAGACCTAACTGAGCGGGTAGGATCAGTAAGCACTCATGAGTGCTTTGAAGCTTCATGGAATATCTAAAGAAGCCAGAGTCTTAGAACTGTTAAGTCTTGATTTCTGCTGTCCCCTTTATCTGAGGTTGAAGTGTCATTCAGTGGCTAGGATGTTGAGTGATAGACAAGTTCYGCTTCAATCTTTAAACCAAAGAAGTGCCAAGTGTGGGACAGTGCAGCATCTCTGAYTGAGATTAGGTGTGAATGTGATTACTTTTGTGATGCCATCAACAGTTTTTGAGCTTTTTCTCTTGGGCAAATTGAAGTTTATAAGTACTTGTGATGAGTTGATCTTGGCTGGGTGCCAAGAGCCCACCAAGCCACTCTATTACTCCCCAGATGGCGAGTGAGGAGAAAATAAGATAAAAAACAACAACAGGTAGAGATAAGACAGTTTGCTAAAGGAAAAGTGAAAGTTTGCATGTGCTCGAGGAGAGAGAAAGAAAAAGTTTATTGCCTGCTTCCTGTCAGCAAGTGATGTTCAGGCCACTTTCAGCCCATGTAGCCATTGTAAATAACAAATACTCCTGCTTCCTCCTCCTTTGCTGAGCTTTTTTATCTGGGCTGACATAATTTAATGTGGAATATCCCTTAGGTTGCTGTGGGTCAGCTGGCCTGGTTGTGTCCCCTCCCAGGACCTTGTCTCTTGATGGGGAATGCTGAGAGGCAGTGCCGATGCTGTGCCAGCGCTGCTCAKCAGAACCCAGAGCTCTGCTGTGTTATCAACACCTCTGCAGCCACCAGAGCAGAGCACAGCAGAGCACAGCACTGGGAGGGCTGTGGGAAAAGGAACTGCAGCTCAGTCAGATTCCATACAGCACTGAAATGATTGTTGTTCTCTGCCAAAATTCCTTTGTCTTTAAATAATGAAGAAAAGAAGAAAAATTTGGTTTGTCTACTTGCACCTCCCCCCCCCCCCCCATGTTGTTTCCAGCTTTTGGAAAATGCTCCATCTCCCCAACATAAAAGCATAAAAGTCAAGAGAATGTTTTTTGTTTTCATTTTATGCCTACCCAGCAAACCAAGGGCAGGTGGTTAGTATACTTGTTTTCTGGGAGTTGTGTTTCCCTCCACAGGTCCTCAGCAYCACTTTGTCTTTCCTGTTCCCAAGGAAATAATGAGTCACTGTCCCAAGACACAACTCAAACTTTTACAAGAGGTTGGCTTGTGAACACAAATTGCCATAATGTCAAATACTAACCCCAGGGATTATCATAGCCATAAATAGAAGCATTCGTAGCTTGGATTAAGGAATTGGTGGGGAAAGAGGGATTGAGGCTATATATCTTCTTGAATATGGAAGCAATATATTTATTTTCAATAACAGTGGCAGACAGTAATTACAGCCTTTTCTCATTCTCCTGCCTCAGGGGAACTGAATTGTTGTTGGCTCCGGGGAGGCTGAGCTGCTACTGGCTGCTGCCATTTAACACAGGATCCTTTGAACCGCTTTGTGAACTAATTCTCATTTCTTTTTCTTTTTCTTGTTTCTTTTATTTCCCTGATAAATATGTTCCTAAAATGCCCTTTAAAGCAAGTTCAGGTATCTGTGAAAAAAAATACGTCTTAAACACCTGGAGACCAGCAATCATCAATCTTTAGTTCAAGGGAGTCAGTCTTCAACAAATTCCCTCTCCTCCCMATAACGGGATGCACTTTATTAAAAAAAAGTTAACACATACTTATAAATTATGGTTCTTGTTAATAATCCTGTGCAGCTATAATGTTTATCCTCTATTGTTCTCAGTCTTCCTAATGCCAAAGAATGAAATTTTAACTAATGTTGCTTTTCACTGGCAGATAATAGTTCCTCTTGTGTGCATATGTTAGCAAATGTATCTGAAAAAAAACCTGACATTTCTGTCAATGTGCACATACATGAACATCTTAATTTTGTATATTACTGTCCGACTGAGCTTTGATTAAAGGAATACCCAAAGCATGAAATGTTGAGATATTCATCCACTCTTTACACTCTTTGTATGCCCCTCAGGCTCTGAATAGACATTACCTAATGATTTTCAGTTTTGAACTGTTCRTTTCCTATTATTTCTTGTCTCTAAAATCAGACTATCTGCTATTCTTTCCAAGTTCTACTGTTGCCATTTCCCCAGGACAGGCTTCCTACTTAAAAGACTCTTTCTTTCCCCTCGGCTGTATTCCTTTACTTAGCAGTTACTCCTCAGCACCCACTTTAGAGCAGAACCAAGTCAAAGGATTAAAAGAGGACATGTCAGATCACTTCATCCTGAAGATCTTTTATAATCTTAGATACAGTCTATCCATGTAATACTGTTCTTAAAAATCTTTGTTCATTCTTGTATATACTTTTTCTTTCTGTGTGGCTGTTATGAAGGGATCCATATAATGGCCGAATAGAAAGAAAAAAAACAGTCTAATTGCACACTATAACTCATTTAAATCAGGGTGAAACAAGCCCTTTAAAATTTTATTAATATTATCTGCAAAATACGTTTTTATTYCACTGTTTAGAAGGCTGATGGATTTGCAGGACCCAAAGAAATAAGACCTTTSCAAAATAGTCCAAAAGAGAATGTAATGGTACAATATAAGGATTAATTGTGAAAGTAATCATGTTAGTTTTCTAATTATTCAAACCTTAATTACAACTGTGTTGGCCCAATTAGTTCAAAACACAAGGCTAATGTTAGGGTTGGGTGGATACTCAGCATCTGTGCATAAGTAAGAGGCATCTGTTGCCAAGTGGTGGAGCGATAGAAAGTGTCAACTCACCAGCTGTGAAGTCAACAAAGCTCTTAAAACCCAAATTTGAGCCAGCACAATGATTTAACACCCTTGGGAGAGTGTAAAGCTTATCACATATGTACACTTCAGCTAGTCGCTGTCACCTAGTGGGACTGAAATCTAGAGCAACTATGCATATATAAGTCTTTGCTTGCTTTTTTGAACAATGCCCTGCCTGACAGGGATCTGCGTTGGGGAATCTGACAGTGACATTTCTGCCCATGAGTGCTGCAGTGGTGTTTGTTTTTCTTTTTTTTTTTTTTTCTTGAACAAATCAGAGAACAAAATATTGCTAAGCTGCTCAGAATATGCAGTGCCTTAAGATTTTACAGCATTTTACATGCAATACTAGAAACACATACAGAAAAAAAAAGGATAGAAAATAGTGAAATATTAAGAGGAATATCTTMTTTAGAAAGCGTTGTCTTTCTTTTCCGTTCCTGACACCAGTTTTGTAGGAATATGTGACCATATTAAATATCCATTGTACCTTGTACTTTGTTTATTGCTATCAATTCCAAAAAGACAGGATTTTTATGATTCTGACTATTGATACTGATCTTAGTAATTTCTAGTATCACCCATAGAGACTGAGGATATTAATAGTGTTGCTAACTTTACAATTGTATGTTTAATATTTATGCATTATTAACATTTAATGGTAACGTGTAAACTTTACTGAAAGATAATCAATTGGCAGCAAGAACAAGAGAAGAAGGTGAACATTAAAACCTAAGATGGAATTATATTGAACACTAATGCATTCACTTATGACCTAGTTTTGAATGTTATAGATTCTTTGTCAGTGACTTCATTTGCATTACTTTCAAGTTTTTATTTATTCACATATCACAAAGTACAGATGGAGGAATGTTTAGATTCATTGTAGTCTGATAATATTGTTAATTTACATAAATGCACAGAGTTTGGTATTCTACTGCAGTRTAATAGAAAATGAGCTCAACTTTCAAGATTGCCTTCACAAGAATTTTCAACTGCATTAAAATAAAATTAAACTGAGTTATAAGGAATTWCAAGCATTCTGGGTCCAGGTTTCTTTATTTGCAAATTACAAGGAGAGAAAGGTTTTGATTTCCTTCCTGTTCGAGCGAATATCCTTTTAAAGGTATGGTTTGCACTTTAATACAGAGCCTTTTGCATTAAAACAAAAATCTATGCCTGTATGGCAATACTTGATCTATTCTTTTAAAGCAGCAATGTGACTGGACTGCAAAAGCCAAGCAACTCAACCTACTTGTATAGAAATATCTATAAATAAACACAACYACTTCTGAAGTGATCTAATGAAGTGTAAACTTTATTGGTTGGAAACTGAGCACTTTGATGACTTAGAAAGCGTTTTATTTATACTCATGATTAATTTAGCTGTTTCAACATCTGCATAGTCACAAAACAAATTCAGCAGTTCTTCACATTATACKGAAATTTGTGTATAATTGTGTGTGCAGTGATATAATGAAACAGAAAGTAGTAGTACGCTACMTTTAGCTCAGATTAGGTGACTAATTTTGCTTATGATTGTGAGATTTCATCAGAAGCTTCTGTAAGATCTAATGCTGCCATCTCCACCACTGAGTCACCAATGTCATGCATCTGACTGTAGTATTGCTGTAAATGGGAAGGAGAAGCAACATAGTGAGATATGCAGCAATTAATTACTCGTGCTCTAGTGCTTTGGATTTCGGCCTCCTGTTGCATTTGTGGCTGTATTTCACCTGCAAAATGTCCTTTCCTTTTAAATCATGTTGACAATGTGAATAGCATGTGTATACTTTAACTAAACAACTTACCAATTCAAGTGGGCTGCCTCTGCTGTGAGGCATGAACTCAGAAGTGATAAAGCATGGCACTGCTTCAGTAAAATGGAATAAGAAATCATTTTGACAGAGCTTAGATCTTGGTCTGAGCTGTTGAATGGGTTTGGTTGTGGGATTTATTATTTCCCCCCCTGCCTGCCCCTTTCCTTTCAAGGTCAATGTTCCTTATTTTTTTTGTACAGCACATCTTACATGACAGTACAGAAAGAAATGCAACCTGGCTGGGTTAATGCTTTTGGGGTCAAAGTGTGCTCCTGAATGCAGGGAAACAGCACCTGAGAAACAGTGTTCACAGTCACGCCATGAAGAAGAACAGTGACTGAACATCAGATGATCACACTGCATATTTTTACTAGGGGTGTGTTATGAAAGACTTTGWAAGTAAACATTTCAGTCTACAACTAAAGGAAATACTCTCTCTTCTGTTTAACTCAACTGTGTGGAATTAAAGAAGAGTGGAAACTGTTGCTGTGATCATAGAATGTTAAGTTTCATCTGAAAACCAATTCATGTTTATTTGATCTGCAGAAAACTTTAGAATAGCAAATTCAGGCAATAAGAATTAGAAATAATACAATTTTGTTGTTGTTGTTGTTGGTTTCCCATCCTATCATTTAYTAATGCAGGAAACATTGTAAAAGTGAGCAACAATAATTCTTTTGAAGATGACTTGACATTTGCCTATGATAAGAACAGAATTTCAAAAGTCTAATCTACAGAATTGCAGATGACTGACTGTAGAGTGTCTGTAAGACTAGTTCATCTTTTTTGAAGCTCTCTTGGGTCCTGAAAGAAGCAAACCTATGCTYCTTTGATCACAGAGGGAGATAATGTTTCCTTTGCTGCTCTTYCATCCTACATGCTAAAACAATGGTAAAGCATCAGTCTCATGTAAACYAGACTAGAATAACTCTTTATCTAACCCTCCACCCTCTACAGAGTCTTGTGAGGTATGCATGGACATAAATACCATGTTTGGGAGTAAAAATTGTGGCAATTTAGAGCTTGTCTTAAAATCAAACTCCCGTGTTCAATATGTATAAACTATTTTTTTTTTTTTTGGTGATAAAATATTGACTTTTACTAAAATGGTTGAGGTATAATAGAATAGACAGATTATTTAGTCTGACATAATCATTTCAGTAAGATGATATTTTAAAAAATCATTCCTGCCCAAATGAAAGTGTCGCTYTCTACCATTTTATTCTGTTATATTTGAATTGTCGTTTTTTTCAGACCTTTCTCTATGAAGACCACTTAGGTTACATTAGCTGTTGCAGTTTGAAAGTGCACCTTGAAACTGCATGCAGCATACAAACTCTTCTCTCAAAAAAATACAATTTATCATGTCTCAAACATACCTACTAAATCAAATGGCTTCAGTGAGGCTATTCCATAATGTTACAAATTTCCATAAGAGCAGCTAATGTCAGTGTCTGTCTGGTAGGATCACATTGGCATTTTCTGCTACTTCAAATTGAATTGTTATGGTAAGGTAAATGAAAGAAATTATAAAATGTCATATGCCTGGGTGTCTAGACATGCTCTTTATATCTCATCACTAAAACCTGTTCACACTGAGGTCAATGACACATTTGCTGGGACAATTCCTTAAATAAGTTTCATCRAGTGTACTGACTTTTGAGTACTATTTAATTTTACATTATACC
>NW_026623555.1:458277-461437 GCF_030028575.1 Malurus melanocephalus
AAAAAAAAAAAAAAAAAAAAGTAGAGCCAAGCCTTAAAAACCCAGGAGTTGTCTTTGTAGTACATCTTGGCAACATCTCACTCCTTGCTATGTCCATCAATGTCACAATTGCTCCTGTGAAGCAAAAACTGTCATGAAAAAACAACTATGGATTCTTGAAAATGTAAAAATATTAGGAGCTGTGCTCTTTCTTTGTTTATGACAATGTCTTGTATTGTTTTGCAGCTGAGTTTTTCTACTAGAAACCTTGAGCACACTAGTAGAGAAAGCATACAGTGTTAAAGACACCATAAATGTAAAAGATCATTTTCCCAGGGAAAAAAAAAAAAAAAAAGTGGTAGTCTTGGCAGAAACATATGCTGCTATTTTAATTGGTGTAGACTGTTTTATGTCTATTAACTTCAACTTCTACTAGGTGTGATCCCTAAGAAGGAGCTGGTTTTATAGTGTACTGCATAAAAGTTTAGTAGCTGTGTAATCTTCATGTCTTTTGTATTAAAATATAAAAATTGATAGAAAACAGGGTAGAAGTRAGGTGGTGATTTACCCATTAGTCAAGGATCCAGACAATGTAAGTGTGCCCCAGCAAAGATTTTCTTTGGACTTTTGCTTTACTGAGTTGTGTTTTTCTTCTGACTCCTTCAGGAGAGGAATAAGTCAGACATGAGATAGTATTAATGCAATTTTACAGAGGAAAAAACAAAATACAGTAATTATTGTCTCTGAGACTCATTCTATTCCAGAAGACATGTGGAAGCAGGAACTATTCTTGCCTGTACAAAAATCAAGTTCTGWATATAGTAGGAAGGATGCTGATCATTGTTTTTATACTCCTATAACTTTTAATACGTTAAGTCAAGACTCTCCATCCTACCTGTATGACAACAACTGTATTAACTTTAATCTTGATTTGAATGCTTTATGTGAAGCTGTTTTTGCAAGGGACCTTTCTTAACCTTTTAGTGAGTTGTATAAAAAATAATATACTGGATATCAATCTTTTTATTCTACAGTTCCTATCAACATTATGTTTTGCAGTTTAATTTGAATAAATAGTTTATYGATACTGCAAATTAAATGCTTGTGYTAATCGTTGGCCATAATTTTCTCTGTGTTGTTACTTATGCAAACCCTCATCATTTATAGTGCCTCTTCTGTTTTTTTCTAGCTTCTCCAGCTACTTGCTTAGAGAACTTCAGGATAAATTTCAGAGAATTCCTACCATYAGATCTAACTTGCCCATGCCCACAGGGATTCTGTTTGAATTATAAACTGAACATAAGAGCAGTGCCATCAGCTGGATTTTTTTTCTGTGTGTTTAGGACTAACTCAAGTCCCAGTGATGTGAATGTGACTTTTCTTATTGACTTCCTGGCGAGGTAGATTGAGCCCTTAGGCAGTGCTTCTAAGCCTGATTCTCTAATGTTTAGTGCAGTAACTAGGAAGGACTAAAGCATATCTCTGTTATTAAACATGTCAATACCAGAGTTGGAGTAACTGCAAATGCATCACTCAAAAGAGAAGAGATAGTAATTACAGCTCACAGTCCCCCCTTTCATAATGAAAAATATACAAAATCTTAAATTATTAAAATTGGCAAATAAGCTAGCATTATTCATGCCCTATTTTTAYATGAAATTCTATAATGAAAATTAAAGGCCACCATAACAGAGAAATTGACGTAATCAAAGAACAAACCCATACTCCGTTATGCTATCCATTCTCAAGTCCTTTACTCAACTTTAGATCCTCTAAATTTGAAATATCATAATGTTCCCTTATTTTGATGTAACAGAAACCTTCTGTCATTCTAATAATTCCTTTCAGTAATGAAATTCTTTCTTCTTGATGAGAATGAGAGAGAAAGAGATGAGAAAGGTTCTTGATGAAATTACTCTCTGTGTCACTTCCACACTCACAGCTCAAACTTTGTCTTTAAGGTGGCCAGGAAATTATTCCCACTCAGMCACAAGAGCAGAATGCAGTGAAAAATTCAGGGTTGAAAAGAGAAAACAATGAAAAGAGTAGGGTAATACATTAATTGTTAAAGCAGTTTTAACAATAAGCAAATATTAATTTCCTTAGTGCATTAAACTTAAAAAATTGAAATCTAAAAGTTGACACCATGGGCCCCCCATCCTTAAGGAATATAAAATAAAGGACTGCATGAAGTAACTAGTGCACCAGCTGCCTGTGTCAGACAATAGCAATGATGTTTTGGTGATCTTTGAGTACATTAAAGAGGTATATTTGAAGTGCAGTCTGATAACAGAATTCACTCCTTATGTCACACTTAAATTTGCAAGGCAATTTCCAAAATTGAGAGTACAGAAAGCTGAAGTTTATCCTATCGAAGGGGTAATGATTCAATTCAGATTTAGAAAGGCAAACAAAGCAGTCATATAAGCTGCCCCCCTAATACCTCTGTGGCTTAACTCAAGGTGTCTTCTGTAGTCTCATGTCTTCTTCAAGAAACATGCAAAGGAAATAAAAAAAGTTTATTTTTCTTTTATAAACCAGTTAAGTTTTATGCTAAGGTGGAGGCATTAATCAGTTTCCTACATAATCTCAAGGGCACAGACGGAGGATAAATTCTACATCCYGAACTTTGATTGGAGAATTCAAAATGTTCTCATAGGAAAAAAGTTAAGATACAAAATTAGGCCTCTGTCTTTCTGAAACATGTAGTACYAATTGCCTGTATAGTTTTGGAACACTTCATCTGAAAGAGACTAGAAAAGAAAGAACGTTTTCKCCTGTGTGAGAAATGCCATATAATTTCTTCCAGCTGCCTTTTGGGTTGAAAATTCAGGMACTTGAAGCTTTCCAGAGCTTAATGGGGAGTTTCTGTCACAGGTATCTCAAATGGGAGAGGCAGGACAACAGAGATTTCAGAGGCGATGGACTGCTATGAAAAATATGGTTTACATCGGTGCCCCTGCCTGAAGATAGTGTTGAGCAATTGGAATCTAAGAAGGGTCTCTGAAACAAACTCCGAAGAGAAGCCAAATTTTAGGTTGGCCAAGTGTTCCACAATCTTCTGTTTGACTTTTCCAATTCTTGAATCTKGAAGATTTTTTTGGGGTAGAAGTGTAGCTGCATAGAAGAGCCAGCCAAGAACACATGTATGTCTTTCAAAAGCAAGACAAAATAAGTGAGC
>NW_026623555.1:462705-472740 GCF_030028575.1 Malurus melanocephalus
AGAACGATGATCACAACTGTAAATTATTTAGAGAGTAGTGTAAACAAAACAGATGAAGAGGAAACTATTGGTAAAATGTCATGGATTATTATTCCATGTGTGTTTTGCAAAAACATTTTTTTAAATCTTTATTACAATAGGAGTTAAAAAAAAAAAAAGTGAATGAACCCTGAAAAGTCTCATAAAGATTTAGAATAATTTACTGCCTATATGAAGACCTTCTTAACAGGAGCTTTCAAAAGGTGTAAAAAGGGAAAGTGCATTTGAAATCTTTATATGAATTGAGAGGGCACAATCCAAACCAAGTTATTCAGAAAGGGCTAAATTATTTTTTCAACAGTGACTACTGGATTTCATTTAAACTGCCCCCTCTACAGTAGAGCACCATCTTCTAAATTTATTCTGTAGCAAATATTAGGGGAGGGAATTTTAGCGACATCTTTTTTAATAGTTCTACATAATATAGAAGCACCTTTGAAAGAAAAGACTCACTTTTGTSTGTATAATTTTCTGCTTAACAGGTCTGTGATTACATACCTGATCAGCAAACATTGAAAGCTCCCTTGGATGTTTCTGTCTACCTTTATTTCTGCAGAATGGAATAGGAACTTAGTTTTTACCTTTCAGTAGTAGTAAATCCTCCAATAACTCAACTAAAAGATGATGGTAAGRTAATTCACCCTGTGAATTACTGAGGTGCTAGAGAGATTAGGTTATTTAATCTAGGAGCTGTCCCTGGYAGTGAACTTTTCACTCCAGTGAATATTCATTTTAATGTGTTTTATTGGAGGTCTGTTTTAACTGTCCAGAGAACTAAACATGATAAGATTCCTCTCRCTGACTCCAGAGGTACCGTGTAAATAGATAAAATTTGAAGATTCAGCTCAAACACCACAGTATATATATCTTGTATTCTACACTTCTAGCTTGGGAAGGTTGCTGGAATGTTGTGCAGTGTGCTGAATTTGATGTGGAACACAGATTGGCCTGGGGAAGAGAGCAAAATAATATTAGAAATTACTTTGAGACCATGACATTAATTTATTTGTACATAGATTTTATTTCGGGATCATCAGAAATAGAGTTTGTATAACTTCCCAAGTATGTAACATGATATCCTTGGGATCAGTTTGTTAAGATTTGACAGTTTGAGTCCTTTATTCCCAGTTAATATAAGCTATGGGATCTTTTTAGTAATGACACACTGCAGCTTGCTTGCCTCAGACACCAAGGCTTAAGGAAAATAAGTTATCTTATGTTATCAATATTACATTAATTTAGGTAGCAGCAAAATATGAGTCACTTTCAAAATGCCTATAACAATCTTTTATTTTTATTTTATCTGTAATAAAATAATGTAATGTAATAATTTACCAAGCATCACCTCTGATACAAATGCTTAACTATTTTATCCAGTTTTCTCTATCCATACCCTGCAATATGTTTTTAGATTAGATATCTCAAAGGAATTTCTCTTATTACTTGCATTGAAGTTTTAATGTCAATCTCAGTATTGACTTTCAAATACCATTTTCACGTGAAGAAATCAGTGGTGCAATGTGTTGTCTGCCTTAAAAACATTTGCTCTTTACCAAGGTGAAAAAAATACCCCAGTACTGTATTTCCCTTTCTCATCTAGCTTATTATGGTGGAATTCATATTTGGAATAAATAAGTAAAGTTGTTTATACATAAGAGAAAAATGCATTCTCCTGTGAAACCCATGTGTTAATTGCCTTTATAAATTGTTTTTTTGTCACATGCTCATGATTACTTTAATAAATTCTCTCATGACTACATCTTAAATTGTAGATTTCCAAGCATTTGACAATTTATATGTGCACAGTATAGAGTGCATGTCTATATCTGTGTTTAGACCATTTATTTCTCTCCTCTTCTTCTATCTTCCTGAGATAATTGACAATGCTGCAATATATTAGAAAGAAATAATCCAGTTTTCTGGGTGGTTCCTTTACTTTTCCATCAGTTGTACTAAAAGGATCATCTCTTGAAACTGAAGCATTGTGTATAGTGTCAGTTACTGATTATATTCTACTGGCCTTACATTGAATTTAGTAGGAAATACTCTGTGTTCTTTGTGGAAATAAGGGAGGAAAAACAGAACATGAGGACATTTTTAGAGCTTTTTATATATTTTYGTTTATTTTCTATGTTTCAAACTGGCTACTTATGTGGTACAGTACAAGGTTACACCAGACCTTTATTTAGGATGATGCGTACAAATTACTCATGACTTCACACAGAACCTCATAAAGTACAATRGCTGAAACCTCTTAGAAACGAAAAGTTACATTTGCCAAATAGATGGTTTGAACACCAATAATGTGAAATCATGAAGGAAAGATTAACAAAAAGGCCTAATGACAACCATGGATCATCATCTTGCAAATGGATCTGCACTAGTGGTCTCCTTTATAAGTACATTTTTACAGGTACAGTTTCTTGTCATTTACCCACAAGTGTATGACTTCAATTTGGGGRCATATCTTTTTCTCTTGGGAAAAGAAAAAAAAGTTTATTTATTTATCTGTTTGAATAATTATTTCATGGAACAGACAGTTTCACATCTAATSTCTACACAGTGGGATTGATGAGAGTTAGGAAAATGATTACCAGTAAAAGATCAAGCAGTGAAAAGATATTTCACATAAAAGTGGCTTTCTGCCTTTGAGACTGAAACTCATTTTCAAATGAGGGGCAGGATATCATATTTTTTTYTCTGAGCAGGTCTTTGGCCTCACCTTGTACTGTGTGTTTTAATTTTCTTTGTGTAATGCCTTACAATAATTTTCCTTGATGCTTGTTTTATTTGAATAAACTTGTTTACTGAGCTTAGTATGAGGTTGCTGTGAGGCTAGGAGGTAATGCAGATTTTGAAGATTCACTAGGAACATGAGTTTACTGACCTGTGTTTAACRATCAAGAGCAATGATTTATTGTAACAGACTTCAGTGATGGCTATAAAGGCTTTTTTTAATGGTAGGGATTCAATGCAAAATCATGCTTCTGGCATTCAACAGTCACTCTCTGTCCTSGTTTGCTTTTGTGAGGTCACTCAATGTCACTCTGCTTCCTCTTCTCACTGGGACCAGGTACCCTGAGAATAATATCCCTGACTTATCTTCTGACATTCTTATGTTTCAAAATTCTCAGCATACAGAGGCACTTGTGGAATATGAAGTGAAACCCTCAAACATGTTGACTCACCAAGCACACAAGCACACTGCAAAATTATACATTAGCTTACACTGATTAAAATTGGTCTCATCTAAACAAATTAAGGGGTCTGATCTCTCATCCATATGCATGGCTAGTTCTCATTAACGTTAATAGAGGCTATGTGCATACATGGATGAGAAAACACACCTCTGAGGCTAACTGTACAGTTGCAGTTTGGTTTRTTTCTACAACAGCCATGAAACATTCAGTGTTAAGTATTTCAATAATKTAGAGAAAGATCAAAGAGGAGAAAGCTCAATACTGTACCTTTTCTAATACCTTACTGTGGATAAATAAGTAAAGCAATATGTCTATCTCTGTAAGTTGGGKGACAAGTAGTACTTTTTACCTGTGACTGGCTTTGATGTGTAGCATCGCTTTTCATCACGTGCTGTGCTCTGGTGAAAGGCCTCAGGAAGGAATCTGGGAAGYACATCAGGGGTCTTTGATGGTTTATGACAACTCCTCAGCTGCATCTTGTGTGAATGTCCCATGGTTGTGGCTTTCCCAGGGGGAGAAGGAGTGGGAGAGAGGGGGCAGTTTACAACTGAGGCAGTTTGTGTAAGGGTGAATGAGAGGGTGGGTGTTAACTCCCTCTGACCAGAGGTTRCACCACACACCCCAAAACTYTCTCCCCATACTGCTTGCTCCCCAACCCAGCCAGAGACGATTTTGGGRACAGCTGTTGGGTTTGGCTTTCTTTGTTGATACATTTGTCTCTCTCAGCCTTATTTACTTCTCCCTAAACCTGAGATAAATGGGCAATAGTRTCACYTTTATCTGATTTCAAGTTCCCTTAGGTAGTTTAACTCACAGTACAAAGTTCCAGTCAGGAGGCATATGGGGTGGGCTTTGGTGGTTGCAGCTTCTTCACACAGTTTTGCCATAATGGGCAAAAGATCCTTCATGACAATGTTTAAGCCATTAACCATAACATTTCAGGCTCTCACAGTACTAAATCTCTTAATTTTTCAAACTCTAAATAMCATTTGCTATATTTGAGCATGTTCCTGTGCTACATACAGTATATCAACTGTAATGTCTTCTGAAGAAATCCCATGATTTAGTCATTTCATATTCAGTTAAGTATTCTCAGAACATATTCTGTCAAAACATTTTAGATATTTGTAAAATGTTGCAAAAATAGTGTTGTGCATATATTATCAAACAGTAGGAGATTAATTAGCATTCTTTACAGCCTGAGCAACAGTGGAATAGCAGAGGTGCACATTGCAAGGTCTGATGCCTCAAGGGAGTGTGTTCTCTGTGTACAAGGGCTTTAAAACAAGGCCCACTGCAAGAGGCTAGTTTGGGTTTTTTAATTATAAGAATGGCTAAGTCTAAACCACAACAATCCCAGAGTTTTGGCAATTCTTATGCCTTTATCTGCTTTCATAAAGCTCAGGATCTGTTCTGGGCTGTAAATTCCTTAATGCAAGACTGCAAAAAAATGGCCACATGCATCTTTTCTCTTCTGGGCACAATTTTAAGTATTTCTGTGTGCACTACTGACTRTCTAAGTCTAGGATTCTAGTGGAAAAATAAGTCACTGGATATGATGGAGGATTATGAAACTGAATATTTTAGATAACTGTCAGGGGTGAGGTAGACACAGGAACAGAACAACGCTGCTTAGTGACATATGTAAGGTATTTGTAAGCAGAATGGGACCACTGTTGCAAGGATGTCTTCTGTGAAGGGCTGTTGTTACTGATGTTTGTTTCTTTTTAACACAGCTGACTGATGTAAGCCACCAATGTTTTCACTGGTGACATCACCATTTTCTTTGACTTTCTTCATAGCTATAATCATCTGGACATTGTTACCTCTGCTACTATCACCTCTCAGTTTCCTGCTCCAAATAACCTGGGCACAAATTTGTCATGAGTTTATCTTCTTTGTTTCTTTTCTGTGCATACCTAATCATCAGAGCAGGTCAGATTGAGCCCAGAGCTTTGAGAGAAGCTCGTCCATAGGAGCTGTTTGTGYTTGGTTTGCTTTTGCAGCACATACCAGCGTCTTGTAACAGTTAAGGTTGGACACTGGGAAAATTTGGTCAAGGTCTCAGTCACTTCAGTGGCACTGTGGTGGTTTGCAATCAAATTACAAATAAGCCTCACCCCTTCACCTTGCCCTTTCAATTTGAGGGGACAAAGGCAGAGACTATGGTTGAGATAACAATTTACTGAAAACAAAAAGCAATGGAATGAGAAAAGTGCAGTAATGGCAGCAATAGCATTAACAAAGGTATACAAATGGAGAAATGCTTTACCCACAAAAAAGGTGTTCACCACTGGCTGTCACTGTCCCCAAGCCCAAAACAATGAAAAACAGTGATGGCCAAACCCCTGGAAGCTGGATCCTCTGTGTCATGCTTTGCCACCACTCTGCTGCCCTGGGATTTGGGCTSCATTGAAGTTATGCCTCCACACTGTGTTGGATCTACCGGGCTCAGCCACGCTCGCTGCTTCCCAACAAGCACATCCCAAAGCCGTGTCCTGGAGGAACAGGAGGGGATGGATGGAGGCAGCACAGGATGGGGTCTGCTGGGCTGATGCTGATAACCTTCCCATGGAGAGAGGGAAAGAAAATGGCAAGATTTCTGAGGTGTGTTCACCTTTTCTTCCACCACCTCTGCAACCAGGGCAGGTGCTTTCACACAGGTTTTACCCTTTAGCAATAGGTTTTATGCTTTGACAATTACCGTATTTTGGAATGTGCTCTGAACTTACTGATGAGGGAGGGAGGCTTTTCATGTGTTTCTGATTAGAAAGATTCACATTGAAGAGATACTTATTCACTTGCCTGCTTCTTTTAACTTAGCCCAGCTTGTAACTTGAAACAATATAATTTGTTATACACCAGAGTCATACAGACACTTTTGAAAGGCTTGGGATTTTGAGTTCTTAATTAATGTGAAGAACAGAGTTTGGATTTTTTTTTTTTGTTTGTTTTTGTTTTTTTGTTTTACATTAATCTACAAAGGCATCAACTCCCATAAATTAATGGAAGCAATAATGCATTTGAGTAGAAGTGGAAGCTGCGAAGCAGAGTTCTGTTCTGTAGAGTGCTTGAGGTCACTTGAGGAGGTCACTGTCGATATTAATTTAAAAAACTGAAATTAAAACCTCTGTGCAGTAGGAGGCAAATAATATGGATTTGAAACATGGTAAATAATTACTTCCATAGTTCATGATCCAAAAATAAAGCAATTACTTTTCTATAGCAGTTTAGAATGTGTTCTGCCAGAGGAAAGACAAAAAAACCAAAAACAAAAAAAAACCAACAAACCATCAATTTAATGGGATGTGAATACCACGTTGGAGGATATTTTAGTTAGAAGAAAAAAAAAAAGAGTAAAATTGCAGCTTTTGTAACATGTGTTTTCTGTATCTGTATCAGAGCAAGTTGCAGCTTAGATCAGAGATCTTTGAAGCAATTCATGTTTACCAAGAACTAAGAGTGACAGGGTAAAATAAAGTGACAGCATTTGTTTTACAAGGTCAGCCAGTCCCTGACTTTTGCAGGAGCGGAAGGAGGTTAACAAAGTAATTAAGGCATAAAAATTAAAACCAAGATTAATTACTTAAGATGAAGCAGAGACACTAAGTACTTCATTTGCTTTGTGAATGAGATGTGTTCTGTGGTGCTGAGCCCCCACATGTGGGACATGCCATCTTCTGTCTCAGGGACATCTCAGGAGCATTTCCTCTGATTTAACATGCTTGATGGGCTGTCAACATATTCCCTCAATTCCTGCATCTGGGCTGATTTTAGGTATTTCCATCTCTTTGCTATTGTGTTTCTGRATCACGGAATGGAATGGATCAGCCTCTGCAGATTTCCATTTATGATTAAAGAAAGACTATGGTAGAGCTGGTTTTGTGTGGGAATTACAGGGCAAAAGAGAATTAAAGCTGAGTGAGACTGTAAAGACACATATAAGTCTTTTTATGATTCTGAAAAAAAAGAAACCTTGAACAAGAAAAAAATCAAAACAACCAAACAAAAATAAAAACAAAACCTCCAAACAAAGCAAACCAAAACAAGCATAATGTTTTATTTTTCCTTTTCATTATACAGTCTTTTTCTTGTATTCTAATTCTCTTCTCAAAMATTTTTCTGTATACTGTGGAAACCTGTCTTCCAGGAATTTATGTCAGGCAAAACTGTGAATGTGCTGTAGATTCTGGAGAAATTAATTCCTATCCAGCTATTCACATAATTTAATAAAACAACTTCCTTTAATCTTATATCTTAAAACAAATATGCATGCTTCATTAATTGACCAAAATAAACTAGTGGCAGAAATGTAGCTTTTGCAATTTTCCTTTAATAAGGAGAAAACAAGGACAAACAAAAACAGAATGAGAGAGGCTCATGTGGGAGATTGTAAATTGATTTTCTTTTGAGGTAGAACATAAGGGTTCTATTTCTGTTCAGTGCTGGCTCATTTGAGTATTTGTGCTGGTACAAGAAGAACATGCTGCTAACAAGATGAGTTACAGAATGTTTTGTAGTCATTCTTATGCACCATAGTGATGTGAGATGTCATTGAAGAATATGAAAAATTAAAGAATCCAACATTTAGGGTCAGTTTTGTTAAAATGAAGATGGATATATAGATCAATGTAAAAACCTGTGACAAGCTTAATAATTTGTTTACACTTTTAAATGAGAGAAAGAATTTAGAAAGTCAGGAGAGAGAGTTTTCAATTTTGGGGGTTTAGAAATATTTTTTCTTTGGAGTATGTGGTATGTAATGGTTTAGATTAAACAGAAATTTTATTATTTCCTAATCTTACAGTAATGCTATAATTACCATTTTGTTATCGGATCCATAAATTCCTTCTGTTCACATAAAAGAAGATAAGCTTCAGTCTTCTTACAGGTAGTACAAAGAATATATTCATACAAACTTCTTTTGTGGAATTAGATCATTTTGTTATAATACTTCTGAAGATGTCATTTTCCCTACTCTGTAAGCCTGCTTTTTCCTCTCAGTTATGCTTAGGTAAAGCAAATCTTTTCGTAGATGTGGTTAAGGTTAGAGGTGTTCATTAGCAGCTGAATTTCCTGCTGCTTCACTGATGGTAATAGGATGAGCTTTTTAAATGGTAAGGTTATTTTTCATTCAGCATTATTCCTTAGTTCCTTATATTAAAAAAAAAAAAAAAAAAAAAAAATCCCACAAAAATACCACTGAACAGAATAATTCAGCTTGTGATTGGCACACAGTCTAGAAGCCAATATATCTTTCTTCTCTTTAGTCTAAAAGGTCCTTCATTGTGAGGATGTCATTTGTCATACCCAGTTCTTTTTAAGTAATACAATTTGGACTGCCTGCATTTTGGTACTTGAGTATTTATAAATGAGGTAGTCAATAATTTTATTCTTTAATGTGCCATTTGCAAAAGGTGGACAAGACAACTTTTATGTACTGGAATGTTTTATAAAGTTTTAAAGGGAATGTGAAATCTTCACACAAATTTCAAAGCTATATGAGGTTTTAATAAGCATGCATTTTTAAAAGGGATAAAACAGAATCTTCAMAATAACGTTACGGGTGATTTCATAGATTTATAATTGACTCCTTGRTTCAAATGGCTAAATTCTAGCTTTAACTTACATATATGGATGATCAGAAAAATGGAGAAACTAGTGCCAGTTCTACTTACATGGATATTTTCTGGCTCCTCAAAGAGAGAAACGTTTTCAGATCTCATCAGCTATTCTGTTGCATTGTTTCCATTTCTTAGAAAATGCAAAACCTTGCAATCTATTTTTTAAAATGTCTTGTTGTTTGATTTTACAGATTTAATGACTTATTTGAAGTGATGTGTCACAAGCAAGTGTTTTAGGTCACTCAAGGATATCAACAAAGGCAGGTTTAGTACTAAAGTGAAACCACAGCAAAGTTTKTTGGCCATGTTCACTCTACTGCTTACTAGATTTCACTCTACTGCTTATTAAAGCACACAGAGAAAAAAATCCGAGTAAAATTTAAAATCAACCAACAATTATCTATGTGGAAGCTTGGGATGGAAAAATGATAAGAATAGGAAATTATAAGGATAAAAAGGAATAAGGGAGATTCTCCCGTTGAGTCACAATATTGAGAGTGGATCCCCTTGCCAAATTTAGCCCTAGACTTGACAAATGGTTCAGAACTGGAGGTTTTAAGAACACATGAACTTTACAGCACTTAACTGGTAACCTAATTTWAACAATTTAACCMAAGATTCAGTAGAATTTACTATAATATAATTGTAATTCTCTTATAGGCCTTACTTGCTTATGCATCTAATATATTTAAGAATCTAAGAGAGCACCATCCATGGTACATTTGCTATGGCATGTTCACACTCATACACACACGACTAAAGGAGGAAGTACAAGGTATGTACCTGTGAAAAAAATCCCCTTGAATTCAGTGAAGTCCTCATGTTGGACGCCTTTGCTTATTCTCAGTGGCCAAAGGGTTGAGCCTTGGGGAGTGGAAGGCTCAGGCTCTGTCATTTTTGGGGATCCTTCAGGTATTGCAAACTTGGGAGTTTGCTGGATCAGAGAGGCCCCAYTCGGAGGTTTCTGACTGCAGCCTGCTGTGGTTCCGGAGAGCTCACAGGGTCTCACTTAAGACTGCTGTTTATGGGTCTTATAAACATTCAGGTATCATACAGGGCCACAAGAGAGTTGGTTTTAGTCATAGTAACTTTCCATCCTGGAAGCAATTCAGGTCAGTAATTTCTTTGAACGTTTGATAACAAAAAATATTGTTCCACTTGGGTTGTTATTC
>NW_026623555.1:472880-478623 GCF_030028575.1 Malurus melanocephalus
CCAAAACCCCATCAGGCAGCACTAATTCCTGGGAGAACTAATTTTTTAATTTTTGGCAAGCTCAAGAGGAGCTAAGCCCAGGTGCTGCTCATTAAGGTTGAGGCCTAACGAGATTTCTGATATCATAGTGCAGTCTATGGAAGAGAAGCATAAAGGGGGGAAGAAACACCATATAATGCTTGAAGCATATATTTTTTGATGATTCTTAGATTGGCAAAGCAATTTTTTTTCTGCATGAGAAGCTGGGAGTCTTSTAACGGTATAGTGAGTTATGGTCTTACATGTATGAGGGAGGGATGGAGCCCAGATATTTGAAAAGGAAAGTAAATTAAAGCAGGCTTCTTTACTCTAGAATAATGTTGGGTTGGAAGCATTGGAAGTCTAGTCATTTTGATGAAGGCTTTATGTGTTTGTTTTGAGAAAGATATGACATTTTCTCAAAGTCTTACGTCAGGCCTTAGTTGAAGCGGATAGCTGGAATTTGCCTGAAACGGGTGCTTTAACCAATAAGTGGAGTGCCACCCTTTGGAATGGAYGCCACAAATATTCCTCATTCAAAACCAATCTGTAGTCAGGGCAGTCCTACTTCATAAATCTCATTTTTCCAATCATGACACAAAAGGGCATTCCTCGTTTTGCTGGGAGATTACAGCAGTTTCTTCTGGGAGAAGTCTTTATTATTTCCCTTCCTCCTTYCTTTTACTCTTTTTTCAATTTTGTAGTACAATACCCCATACCTCAGTCATATCTGAGGATTAATTTGATTCCTTATTTTGCTGTAACTTTCCTAATTTTGTATATGTAAAATAAAGGATCCTTGCCTTAAACACCCCAGAATTAKATATTGCTGCATAAAACATTTGTTTCTTTGTTTTCTGTTTTATAACTCTGGTCAGTCTGGTGACTTCTTTAGGACAGGGAGATTTTATAGTTTTAGTAGAATCTAATATATGAGCACCTCTGAGATGAGCAGCAGATCTGTTAGATACGATCCTGATGGACTCATGAATGTATCTGTGCCTTTCTGAAGTTAAGATGTATAAAAATGTTAAAACAGTAAGAAGAACAACAGAACAATAGCTATCAAACCAAGAAACAAAACCCAGCAAGATTTGAGTATGACGGTGGTCATATGGCTCCACAGGATTTTTCCAAGGTCTCTGTGGGTTTGAAAGCATCAGGAAACTTGGCCATGAYCTCTCTAAAATCCCCCATTCTCCAGGCCTGCTGTGCCTTTGTCATCAGCTGCTGCTCCTGCCATCGTGTGAGTCTGACTGCTCCTGATGAGAGCTGTGGCAGGCTCGTGCTTTCAGAGCATCATCCTGCACCTTCAGGGYACCCCTCTGTGCCAGGGCTGGGGCTGGCTCAGGTCCCTGGGACTGTTCCCATGCTTGAACTTAGGGCTGGAACAGAAGCACATTGCTGAATCAGAGCAATGCTGATGGATGTCTATTCATCACAACTCCATTCTACAAAGCTTTCTCTGTCACTTTCAGTTTGTTAATTCATTDCTGTAGTCCTCTACCAGTGTTCCAAATATCTCTTACACCTTACATTTCAGTGATGGAAGTATGTGTCTGAAGAGTGATAACGTTAAGAATGGCCAGTTTCTTGGGACATAGATGCCATAGATCAAAGCTGAGCTTTCACTGTAAATCTAAGGGAAATTAAATTTACAATGACTTATGGCTCTGTTTTCAACTCCAAATACTCAAGCAGGATTTCAAATTAATCTGTTTCAGCATTCATGCAGTCAAATGATTGCATAATACAAGAGCACAAATGTAATCCCTAGGAAATTTTTTTGCTGTTTTRTGGTTTTACTTTTTGATTCATTTAGATGTCAGAGGTTTAACACAGAAGGCTTTTATTTTGTTTTGTAATGAAGCAACAGAAAAAGTAACACAAACCTCTGGTTGAAGGCAAAGTCTGTTTCATGAACAAAGCTTAGTAACAAGGGAAGGAAGGTAGGGAATTGAATAATACATTCTGTAACAGAAAAAAAAAAAAATAAATTCCAGTTTCCTGAGCATTGGCAACTAATGATCCTTAGATAGTGGTGTTGGGCTACTTAATGTACACAATAAAATTAAACTTAAAATTTAAAATATCATGAAAATATCTAGTTAGCAATARCTATGAAACATACAACTACAGAGGGGACAGATTTGTTTGATACAAAACTATACAGAGAAAATAAGCTGTAAAAATCTATAGCATGGAGAAGAAAAAGTCAGAAACTATCAAAATGCTTTTGTGCTTTAATTTTTCGGTAAGAGATTGTTGTAATATGTAAAAATTGAAGGGGAATAAGTAGTCTGATGAGTTGAAATAATTTTTATTGATGCTAAGGGGATTAATTTGAATTCTTAATACTAATTTCCATTTTACCCCATTGGTTAATGCTGCATGAACTATTCTGCATGTTTTCTGTCTCCAGTAAAGGTTCTTTGCTCTTTCTCAGAAGTTTCATTTMTATGTTGAAGAGTGGGTGTTCCACTAGGGCAGCATTTTCTTATGAAAGGAAAAGTTATCAGCACTATTCATATCAATAATGACAGCCTGGATACAGAAATCTGTGTCAGATGCAACCCAGAGATCCATGGCTCTGGGAAGAATGAATGACAGTTGACTTTCAGTTTTAAGACTGGTTAGACAGTTCTCTGTAGTTCTTCTGAGAGAGCTGTGTACAGCCAGAAAGAGCACCAGTGATGACATGAACCAAAGTGAGGCCTAATTAAAGCCACTGCTGTCAAAATTTCAACCATATCAGGACATTTTCTCTACTTCTTTTGAAGTTAGAGGTGCCACCTGAGTGAAGCTGACCATTAGGTGACATGTGTTAAGGTACATTTGGTTTTCATTATTCTCAAACCATTTCTATAATGTAGGGATACATATGTCCTATTTGCACACACAATGAAATATATGCACTATCTTCAAAAGGATGTTTAGACTGTGGTTTTGGTGAACTAGAWAGTGTTGCAAAATAATATATATGAAGCAGAACCATTAGAGTGCAGCAGATCCAGCATTATTGAAGTCCTCTGAATGTGCCCTCAATGTTCTGCCCTCCAAAAATGCAGTGAAGTTGATGAAAACATACTGTATTTCAAGGGCTGAAAGTGAATTTTTGAACCTTCTTGTAGAAGAGRTGAAACAAATTGTGTGTAGATTGTGAGTCCCTTCTTATTCGCTAAAATATTCAGACTCATACTTTGGTAATTTTCTATGGTCTGTTTCATTTCTCTGCCAAGAGTGTGTTTAGAGAACATCAGAAGGCACTATTACTCTTTTCTGAGAAAAGTGAAATAAGACGTGATTCTGGCAATTTGAGCTGAGTAAGCAAAGCATCTTGAAAGGTGATTATTTTAATTTCACTGCTGTTTTAATGAAAACTTGTAATATAAATACAAATTTGCAAACATTTTAAATAAATATTTAAATAATTTCTTTTTTGATTTTTTAATCTGAGCTCAGTTTCCATCACAAAGGGTCTAAAGTATAGAAAGTTGGAGATGCATAGCACTATGAAGGCTGATTAAAAGCTCTGGAAATGTAATGGAGACTGAATGAAGTGCTGCTCATTTTTCGATGAAATTTAACAAGCTCTGTTTCTGTCCTTCTCATCCCTTTTCAATGTCTCTTTTTTGTTGTATTCACTTTGGAGGAAAATTTGGGTCTTAAGGAGGTGTGCAGTTCAAAGAGGGTAAGAGTTTTACATACTCTTAGCTAGTTGCTGCWTACATAATTAACTAAAAATTAGCTACCTACTGTGAGTTGATATCAGCCAGAGTTGTATCTTTAGTGTCTTAATAGGACAACCATGCTGTACATGCATTTACACTTTTATTTAATGTTGCTTTTAGAAGAGAGTACCTGTTAGAACAACATTTATTATATTTTCTGGGCATGAGAGGTAATAGTAAAAACTGAGCAGCTTTTATCCTGGTTGTTTGCAAACAACCCTTTGTGTGGGCCCAGTTATAGCTTATGACCCCAATTGTTTCTCTTAAAAATTATTTTACCTTTAAAACGTAACTAATTATCTCCAGAAAAACCTATCGACAACTTCCTAGCAACTTCTGACATTAGCACTCACATCCACATGGATATTTAAGGTCATTACCATTTACATGATCTACAAAATGTAAATTGTAACACATTTTTTTTTTCTACTAATGGATTCTGAGCTGTTTGTGTCTTATGTTCACTGAATTTTCTTGCTAGCATTTCTYTATATTATCATACATAATGAGAAGACATACATACTTATTAAGGTTATWAGAGAAAGTAATAATACCCGCTGTATGGATGGACATGTCCAACAAAGATGCTGTCTGCAGCCCTCTTTACTCAGTGACCCTTTAGCCATGAGCAGTGTTGACTGCATTGCCATGGTGGTTTGTTCCTTATGGCCTTTTCTTCTATCTCTTCTTTTGCCGCCCGCCTCTCCCATGGCAGCAGCACATCTCTCATCAGGAAGATTCAGATTTGGTTGCCAAGTGGCATTGAGCAGATTTAATTTACTTGGGTCATTTGTCCAATTTTTGGGCATCCAGTCACCTAAGCAGATACATCATCTGTATATCCATCATGTGAAGGACATGTCAACCTGATTTTTTTTTTTTTTTTTTTGTGTTATGAAGTTTGTATTCTCATCAAGTAAAAGATTAGCAATTGTTTCCTTGAATATTAGCATAAAATGCTATGTGGCTTCCCAAACCATATAAAGGTTTGTGTATGAGGAATTTTGCAGCCGAATATAATGTGATTGATGGAGTAAACATTGAAAAACATGAAAAAAAAATGCTGAATGAATGATACAGCTTGTGATTGTATAATTTAGTAGTGTATCTCAAAGAAATCATATACCTCAAATTGAAATTTGAATCTTCTCATTGAATTAATGTGTGATTAAATCCAGATTAAATCCAGAGCTGAGGCTTTTTGTTTTGATGTCGCCTTCCTATCAATGTGTATTCACAAACATTTTCAGGCATAGTCTATTTAGTCATGTATCATTTGATTTATGATCTGTGACTTTAGGGACTGGTACAAAACTAGGTCACTTTTCAATATGCATGATATTATGAYAGAAAAGTGTTTGAGAGAGATGCCATGTTATGATACTGACTGCTCAAAACCCACAAAGTAGATTCCAGTTACAGACAAGTGAGATAAAACATGAACATGTGGAAATCTGTTCTGCTCCATTTGCATCTTACTTTGGACTGGTAACTTTAGATAAAAATTTAAAATAGAATGAAAAGTAGAAACTGCTTATGGTCAATTATTTGAATTTGTGTTATTGTTTCATTTCCATACACTAAAGATAGCTAAAACCAGTAATAGCCTGATCTTTTCTGAGGCAGAAAAAGGCTCTTACCTGAAATTGCTTTAGCGTGTCCTTGAATCAGTCTGGTGTGACCAGATCTACTGCAGAAGTGGAAAAATGCGATGTTTTGTTCTGTTCTTAAATATGTGAATTCAAGGCCGAAGAGGCTGGGACGGARTAATGCCAGTTTCAATGAATCTGTAACTGTATGGAAGAGATACAAAAAAATAAGCCAGGCTCTTTGAGATGCTACCTAAACTTACTAAAGACATGTGCCAGAATGCTCTGCTTGAATTTCAGAACATTCCTGTCACTTGTCCCTTGATTATTCCTACAGGCTGTTCTGCATATTGTCTGGCTATATGTACCTGGGCATGAGATTTGTTATTTTTTTTTTTTTTTTTT
>NW_026623555.1:478644-484959 GCF_030028575.1 Malurus melanocephalus
TTTTTTTTTTTTTTTTTTTCTTTTTCAAAAAGGTGGAAATTCTATGCCAGAAACCAGCAAACAGAATTCAGGACATTACCAACAAGCTGAGACAAGATACAAGAGGCAGAATTATGCACACAGCTCAGAATTGGAAATAATAAACCCTTAGCATTTAGTCTACAGACAGGAGTAAATGTAAGTCTGTCTGGAAAACAAAGTAAGCACTGTAATAGCTTGCTGCTTTGCAAAGGTTAGTGGTGTTTAGAGTCTGGAAAAAGGGGAATTCCTTGACAAGGTACAAGTTTTGGTGAGCTGCATCTCATGATGAATATTACAGCTAAGACAAAATAGATTATCTACATAGGAAAAGCTTTTGTAATTTCAGACTGGGCACTTCTACAGCAGAAACAATGAAATAGTTATCAAACAGGTGACAAGGGAGTAATAAGGTAAAATTCATCATATATAGTGGCAATTTCGCACATATTATTTAAGTATTTGAACTACATGTATAGGTTAATAAAGTGGAAAAAGAGTGACAGCTTGTAATATTGTCTTTGTAAAAGACCTGGGTTTGTCAAGAGACTGTTCTTATTATATTTCAGGAGATGTCAGGTACTTTGTAGTGCAGAGTCAGAGAAAGATTCCAACAGTACCTAAAACTCATGTAACTAAAAGGTTCCCTGTTTCCTTGGGAAAATTGAAATTTCACACTTGATTTTTTTTTTTTTTTTTTTTAATAATATAAACACAGGATATATAGTAAGCATAAACCCCAACAAACAAAACCAATGGCCAAATTACTTGTATCTCCAAAATAAAATTGTGATTGAATTCTGTCTGTTTACAGACAAATAATTAAAGAAAGTGGAATGAGGAGGATCTTTACTTGTTAAGAAAGAAATTCTGGGAGCTTTATCAATGCTTTTATGAAAACAAAAAAAAAAAAAATTCTGATTACTTTTTGGGTTGCCTTTGTCATCTAGTGTATCTTCTGGAAAACAGGTTTTTTTTTGGTTTTGGTTTTTTTTGGTTTTTTATTTTGTTGGGTTTTTTTGTTGTTGTTGTTGTTGGTTTTTTTTGTTTGTTTGTTTGTTTTTTTTAATATCATGGAATAATATAATGTCTTGGGTTAGAAGGGACCTGAAAGATCATCCTGCCATGGGCAGGGACACCTTCCACTAGGTTAGGTTGCTCAGAGTCATCCAATCTGACCTTGTACACTTTAATGGATGTATGATAKAATTTAGAACATATTGGACGTTTCATCTGAGGGGAAGAAGTGAAGGAAGATGACCCAAGATTCTGAGCAGCGCTGGAAAGAATTAAAAATTTAGACCATAAGAAACACAAAAATGAGAAATAGGGATGACAGTAAATAAGAAAACAATAACCAGGGAGAGTMGAGGAAAATGTAATAAGAAAATAAGTAAATAAAACAAATGTTTTTGAAGATATTTAAGCCCATCTCAACAATACATGCTTTAGCAGTGTATGGGTACAACATATCTGTGGTTTGGTTTGGCAAATTCTGGGGAAATCCATACCCCCCTCCCCCTTTTTTAAAAATTTATTCTGGAAGATACATAAAATGTAGCTTTCAGTATTTTGAGAACTGTAATGAGTTTATGTTAGAGAGGTGAAGCTCTGCAGTATTTTTATAGGATGCAAATATCCAGATTTATCCGATTCTTTGTAGCAGGATATTGATACACATATTTTGCCTGATATTTTGCAGTAACAGCATCAAAGACTAACCTTTGCTTTGGCAATTAGAATGTGAACAAAAGCTGAAAAGAAATATTTTCAAAATGAGAAAGGCGTTTCAGCCATGATCATGAGAATGTGTAGAAATGTAATTTTATAAAAGGATATTGATGATTGCTGAAATTGACTATCATTGATCTTTCTACTAGTAGCTTGCTGGAAAGGCCTTTCACGGTGTGAGATTTTTCAGAAATTATAGAGGCCACTCTCTATAACACTTTAGATATTCATGAAGGAAAGACAGGAGATCAATTACAGATCTGTCATTCAGTGCAGTGCAGTACAGAAACAGCTGAGCATGAGACACTGCAGGTTGTAGTTAGGTCATTAGAGCCTGGGAATTTACAGACATTCYCTTTCAAAGTTACCCCATATACTGCTGTTACTACAAACTGGGRCTTTAAACAAAAGCAGAAGACTTGTGACACTGCATCACTGCAGAAAAACATATTTTCTAACAGTGCGTGAAGGTTACTTGACCTTGGGAAAAAAAGTTTGGCCTATTTATATGAACCTCAGSTGCACAAAGAAATAGAACAGGCTGTGAAAGCCCATTGCATAGGCCAACAGTGCAAACTATAGATTAAAGAGCCTAAAGTGGTAGTTAGTAAATCGGATAGTGTCTCTCACTTAGCAATTGTAACACTCTTTGCTTCCAAAGGAACAGTGACAGTCTTAAATTTGTAAAAAATATTCCTTGCCAACTTGCTGGAAACCTTTTCACTTTCATTCATKATACAGAAGAATCACTTCTATAATGAGATCTCATAAAAGACAAGATACAGTTTTTTCCTGATCCCACTCACAAGCAGAGAATCAAAGAWGTGTAAAAAGAAATCCAGCAACATGTGAGGAAAGAGAGTCTTGCAGTTTTCAGCTGCTGTSCTGTACTGTCATATACTGAATTAGCAGAATGACAGATTGCCAATAAAACTGAAATAATCACATTCTAGGACAGCATGAGCAATATAAGAAAAGATGTACTCCATTTGTTGGGCTCAGTGTTCTGCTGATAATGGAAAGTGCATAGCTTGCTGACTCCTAATAAAATAAAAATAAAAATAAAAATTAAAAAAAAAAAAAAAAAAAAAAAAAAAAAAAAAAAAAAAAAAAAAAAAAACAGCTAACTGGTTATATTTTATGATAATATTTACAATAATATGACCTTAATTTAACATCTGTGCTGAGCAGGCGCAGTTAGATAAGAATATGTTATCCAAATCTGAGTGCTTTGAGAGGCTGATGCAAAGAAGACAGGAAAGTAATGCTCAAAATGTAGGGTTTTAATCACCACCTTCCTCATCTGAAAAAAAATTACTCTCACTCTCTGTTTTGGTTGAACTCCAGACAGCAACCAAGTAGCACACAGCTGCTCATTTGCACTCCCCCCAGCAGGATAGCAGGGAGAGAATCAGAAGGGTAAAAGCAAGAAAACTCAKGAGTTTAGATTAGAACCATTTAATAATAAAAATATAATAATAATAATAACAACTTTAATTTTAATGAAAAAGAAAGCAATAACAAGAAACAAATAAAACCCAAGAAAGACAAGTGATGCAAGTGCAAACAGTTTCTCACCATCAGCTGACTGATGCCCACTAAGTACCTGAGCAGCAACCCTATKGCCAACTTCCCCTTAATTTATTTCTGATCATCATGCCATATGGTCTGGAATATCCCTTTGGTCAGTTGGGATCAGCTGTTCTGGCTGTGTTCTCTCTCAAATTCTTGTGCACCCCCAGCTCTTTGCTGTTGGGGTGTTGTGAGAAGCAGAGAAGTTTTGACCTTGTGTGAGCACCGATCAGCAGCAGCCAAAGCATCCCTGAGTTATCAACACTGTATCTTGCATAAATCCAAGCCATAGTTCCATAACAGCTACTGTGGAAGAAAATTATCTCAGCCCAGCTACAACTAGCACACTCTCCTCTATTGCTGGGAGCTTTTCCCTTTAATAATATAAGCATGAAAAAGCTATTTTGACAATTCAGTTTAAGTTTTCATGCAGTGTAGTATTATAGGTCTTGTATAAAAAATTAAAAATTGTTATTAGGCTTCTGTGGGAGTCAGTAATCAGCATAATTCACATAAAAAAATAAAGTGACAGTGATCTGCAGCATGCACAAATGGAGCCAAAAGATCCAGGTCTGATTATCATTGTACAGGTCTCATAAAGTTTGAGTCATGAGAAGATGCTGACAGTGGCTTAGAAAAAGGCATTGAAGATCAGTCACCTGAGAAAGACTAATTACCACCATGTTTTATCTTAACAATAGTAATGAGCTGCATATCTGGACAATATTGAAATGTTTGTCAGTTATTTATGGGTTTGTTTTGTTTTTGTTTTTTTTTTTAATAGAAGAAAAAATACAAAATTAGTAGGTTTTATTGATTTTGCATCACAATAAAATGTATCGGTGGTTCACCAGGGGAAGAGAGGAGATGGCTGTTCTCTCTGACTGAGTAAAATAATGTTAATTGGTCAGTCAAGCACATATCTAAGGAAGCAGAAAAATATTTTTTTACAAAAATAGAATAGTCAGCTGATTTTTTCTATGTACTCAAAATAGTCATTTTCCAAGAGAAAGGCTGATGCTGCCTGGGTGCATTGGGAGATTTGATGGGAGAACATGGCTACAGGAATGTAGCATTTTGCCAAAATGTAATGATTTTTGATGGAGGCAGTAAWGCAGAGTTTCTCTCTGAAAGTGCTGTCTGGGGTATAAAGTAAGGAAAAGATTATAAATGCTTCTTCCATCTTCCCTGCAAGAGAATACCAGCTATATCTGGTTTTGAGAGGAATAGAAAGAACATTTTTGTTTAGCCTTAGCTGAATAGACCAAGTTTCTCTTGTGAGCACATTTAAAAGTATTGGAGTTGAAGAGAGAAAAAAAAAAAAAAAAATTGTTGGAGGGGGATATATATTTTACTTTAGATCTGATTCAGTTGATTTTAAATTGTGTCAGTAATGGATTAACGTTTAGATATTATAAACATAAGAATAGAGGGACCCTAAAGATTCTATCTCCAGCAGGGTTTGGAGCATCTGAAAATGTGAGTCTCCATTTTGTCTCTATAGATCAGACACCATGAAGAGCAGAAAAACAGATGTGAAAAGCAAGAAAATTACTTTTGTGCCTATAAGTATTTTTTTTTCTTTCAGCTGTGCATACTTCCTAGTGATTATCATGTTATTGATAGAATACACAGAATATAAGGTCAGCTTAAGCACTGTAAAAGTGTAAATAGTTTGTGAATTAAGAAAACCAATTATTGGTCAAAGTGTGGAAATCAAATTCAAGTTGATGCTTACCATCARAGATAAGTAATACTAGAAAATATGATCAGTTCTTCTGGAAAATAATGGTGCATTTCAGCAAGGTGCTGTAGAGCAAAATAGCAGCATWTATTAAGGAAAAGCAGAAAATTCCACACAGTGCTATTAAGATGTAATTGTTATAAAAAAAGGTTTCATAGAGAATAGTCACCAGTCTCTTTAGGGGAGAGAAGAGATCAATAGTATTCATGACACAGTGCACTTGAGTAATCAAGTTTCTTAATCTTTTTTACGCAGAATAACTTCCCTTTGAACACTGCACAATTTAGAACAGCCACAAATTACAACTCAAGAAATAAATTGGTGTACATTTTCCATAGATTGAAATCAGTCTGAAAAATTGCAATGAAGCTTTTCTTTTTTTTTTTCTTTTTTTTTTTCCTTCTGGATGGCTTTCCTTCATCAAAAACTCGTTGGTTTGTGCTTTCAGAGATCTTCTCAGATATTAAAGAAACTAATTGTATGTTGGATTCTCAGAAGGCAGTTTTTAAAAAGTGGCATAACATTTTTGATAAGAACCATTTGGCCTTTCAGTCTATCACTTATAGCCAAGAAGGACTAAGCCAATGTTGAAGACACATGGAAGGATTTAGTTCAAACCCTAATTCTGCTTGCCTCTATGGATTTTTTCAAATCACTTCTCTCTATATTCAAATCCCTCTTTTTGAAATATAGTTGCTGGAATTCATATTCTGTGAGAATTTATCAAGATGTTTTATTCATTAGTGCCTAGAAAGTCATGTGCTATGTTCTGAAGCATTTATTTACATGATATATATGGATGTATAAATGAACAGTTCTACTACTCATTATTATTTGTAACACAATTTAGTTTTTTGTCTTCGAAGATTATGAAAACAACTTTTTATATAGTAAATACACTTTTTATTTAATATTTAAAAKGTTTTATGTATTTTTTGCTCACCACCATAAAATTGTGCTATAAATAACCATACTGTTACATTATAAACTCTTTATTAGTTCTGAGTTCCATAAAAGTGTTTCTGTGTGTGAGGTCATTTGCTTCTTTCTTCCCAGGCAGGAGAGAAAAAAATTGAAGACCAATTTTTGTTGCTTTGTAACGTATATTTTTCTTGGTTATCTTGCAATAAGGTGCTATGCTGTGTAAGTTGTTTGGAGGTTTTTTCCCCAAAAACACTCAGGATTAAAGTTAAAGATAATGGTAGGAAGATATATATATATATATATATATATATATATATATATATATA
>NW_026623555.1:484983-503735 GCF_030028575.1 Malurus melanocephalus
ATATATATATATATATATATATATATATATAATATTGTAGCTGGAAATCTTGAAATAGAATTTCACTTGTGCCAGTATTCTCTGACTGTGCATGCTAAGTGTTAGATGCAGGGGACACGGACTCTTTCCTTTATACAGGAAGCTCTACCACAAAACTTATATGACAAATGGTGCTTACCTGTTTTTGAAGAACAGCGTTTTGATGAGATCCATGGAAGGACATTATACCACACAGAAAAAAAAAAGCTTAGCAAACTCAACATGTGAAATATTGGAAAGTGTTACCCAGCTCTCCTTTCAATAGAGAGAGGGAGAGTTATCAACTCTTATTTCCTCAACTGTAAAAGGATAGCAGAAAAATTCTCCTTTATACTTGTAGTGAATGCAAAAGACCACAGTATGAAGGTCAAAGAATGAAGTAATTTTAATTACTGTGTTATTGACAGGGTTTTTTTAGAAGAATGTATTTTCTGTTTTTTCTCCCTTCCCTCTTCCCTTCCCTTCTCTCTTTTACTTGTCTTTCCCCTGGTTGACTCTAGACCTCAGAAAATATTGTTTCCAGTGCTTCAGCTTCTGAACTGATAAATAATTTTGTGGRGTGAGTGAACACATGCTTTTGGACAGAGAAATGAGCAGAACCAAAAGCACCACCAGGAAAAATGGYCCATAATGACCAAAGGAATGTCACGCTGTTTACCCTGGGCAATGTGTGCTCACATCCCACTGTGCTTTRCAGATGTTCTGAATAGAAGAAACACTGACTGTCCTAAATATGTTATCTACAGTGACCATATGCAGAAAAAASAGTCATAGGAAATTTAGGCTTTGTAAGAAGCACTCACAGAACTGYAACTGCAATATATCCTAGAAGTAAATTTTCCCCAAATTCTTGATAAAATTACTGAAATTTGCAGCACCGAGTGTTTTACAGTCTTTCTAGTATAGGAATGAGGAAAGTCAAGTATCAGTTTTTCAGGACATTAAGGACTTGAGTTCATTTCAGGTGGAACCGATGTATACTGATTCCTTTATTTTTTAAAATCTTCCCTGCAAGCCACATTTTCTTCTTCTGAAATGCTATTTTAAAATGCCTGGAGGTCTTGTGAGCACAAAGGTTTATTTTGCCATCCGTATCATTRCTCCAAAGTGCATCCCACAAAAGTGGAAAGAAAAGTGGTGAATTATTTGTTGAATTTTTTCGAGCATCATTTTCACAAAACTTTCCCCTCTCTTCTCTTTTTCCTTTTTCCTGATAAGCTTTAGCAAAATAAAAGGGAGCCACAGGACTTGTAGAAATTAATTATAAACTGACACGTTGATTTCATGCTTTATGTGGATGCAAAAAATTATTTTTCATCAGCACCCAGGCCTGTCTGTTGTTTTTCATGATATTTGCCTTTCTTTTTTTCATTTTTTATCCTGGTTTAGTTTTTCAGAGGGCGATGTTCTTTCAGGCTGTGCAAATGTTACACTCTTCAGCTGTATGTTTCTCAGCTCTTTAATAAGCCTAAGCAGATTTTTGTGTCAGTTACATTGACAAAAATCTGCAACAATACCTTGTTTGTTTTTGGTGCTTGTCTAGGTGTCTATGTRTGTACTTGAAATGAAGAATCTTTTATCCGTTTTTATTTTTATGGTTTGAGCACTGCTTAGGAGAAAATGGTTTGTCAAATGCTGCAGGAAAGTTTGCTGCATCCCAAATTCAGTTTGCTTTGTGCTTGCTTAGCAATGAAGCGTCAAGTCTGTTGCTGTTTATAGAGTTAAATTGTGTTACCAAAAATAAAAAAGGCAACAATACACCAGAACAAAACAGCAAAATAAACATTTTCTGGCTCATTCCCCACATTATTTTTTTTTTTTTCGGATCTCCAAATTTTCTGTGCAAAGCAAAAAGTACATCTGCCTCCTTGAGAAGGTTGTGTTTCAAGCAATGTCCTGACCCACCCACCCAGGCTGTTAAAGTGACACGCAAGACTTTCCTTGCCCTTTTTCTTCCTCTGTGAAATATTTTAGGGTGGAAGAGAAACTGTTTAGATCCTCCGGGTGATTTCTGCTCAGCCAAGCTAATTCCATTATCCGTTAGTCATGTTTACATCAGGCTAACAGCTAATAACTCATGTGGAACTCTGTAACCATCTTCAATCTTGTTCTTCATCCAGGAGCCTGGCTTTCTCRGATTATTAATGGTGATGGGTAAGTGCCCTGTCAGGCTTCTGCTCACGGAATCACAAAGCAGCACAAGGTCATGCCTTTCAGACCAGCTCYCTGGGGTGACATATGGTACTCACACGTACCCCTCCTCCTAAGGAAAAGAGCTGACTATCTCATACAGTCTCATAACRGTAATTGTTCTCATGCAACCCATTAAAGAGTTGAATTTTCCCTTGTGAAAAAATTGGAGATAGAAGCAGAGAGAATTTGTGACTGACAAAAAGTCTGCTGTCAGCTTGGTGGCAGGTTGTTTGTATCCAAGTGAGTATTTTCTTGCAGTAAAGTGATCTTACAGAAGATTTCAGAATCCCAGTAGATGCCACAGGATGCCCTCAGAATTAAATAAAGCATGGATGACATACTGTGAAGAAATTACTTTTAATTTTTTTTTCTGACTGACTTAAATGATTCAGAGTGCCAACAGTGTTATAGGGCAATAATAATTTTCTATTAATTTGGCAAAATGTTTGGTATGTGTACTTGAAGGTATGAATATAATTTTCATTCATGACAGCAAAAAACCCCTCAGTGCCAGTATAATAATGTCAAATCACAGCTTTCACCTTAGCCTCTATTGGATAAGTGAGACTGAAATGGGGTGAAGAACTTGTTTAAGYTGTTTCTATTCAACAGGGCAAATCTGCTCTATTGTTGCAATCAGAATGGCTGAGTGTAAGCAATGTCAGGGTAAGTGATCATGCTTTTCATCCCARACAGTGCTCAAGAATCCTGCCTGCGTCTATTGAATAAAGATCATGTGCAAGTATCCTGCCAAGCTTCACTTTGTGAAAACTAAATGAGGCCAAGAGCAGACCTTGCTAAGKAATCTGTAATTTATGCACCCTGAAATGCTAAACATTCTTACAGGGTGTTACTACTTCTGTGATTAGGAAAACCAAACAAACAAAACCAAAAGCAAATAAAAACAAACAAAGAAAACACCCTGACCCTTCACCAAAATTATTTGATCATGTAACTTGTCAGGAATGGAAAATAGTTTAGGATGTAGCATGCTCTGCAACAGTCTCTTTTCTTCATCCCAGTGTAAATATTTCCGCTTGAAATAGGCATCCAGATCCTTATCTTAACAGGTATCATATCTGCAAGCAGAAAATATTTAATTGAATAAAATGGAAAATATAGGGATATAATGTGAAATTGTGGATAGTGCCTTGATGGAAATGGAAACCAACCTGATAAGCCAGCTAAAATTTGACTGCATCGCCTTATTCTAAAGAACAATTGAAAATATATATGAATAGGCCTGACAGACTTTAAAATATATTCAGATATTTGATTTGATCATTTAAATATAAAATCTATTTTCTTCCCCTTTTTCYTTCAAAACTATTAATAGACTCATAGATGCATAGAATCACAGAATGTGTTGGGTTGGAAAGGACGCTAAAGATCATCTAAATCCCACCCCCTGCCATGTGCCACTAGACCAACCGGTCTAACCTCGCCTTGAACAATTCCAGGGATGGGGCATCCACAGCTTCTCTGGACAGTCTCTGCCAGTGCCTCACCACCCTTTGAGCAAAGAAATTCTTYCTAACATCYKRTCTACATCTYCTCTCTTYTACTTCAAAATCTTTCCCCYTKKYCYKKYYKSCMAWKKAAAAAGTTGCTCTAGWTCTTYCCTGTAAGGTCCCTTTTAGTCCTGGAGGTGTCTCGGGAGCCCTTCCTTCTTCAGGCTGAACAAGTCCACCTCTCTCAGCCTATCTTCATAGGAGAGATGCTCCAGTCCTTTATTATTAATCTTAAATATTTCCCTTTCTTAAAACAGAAGCACCAGAGTTTGGGGAGCAGTGGTTGGGTAAGAGAAATCTTAACTTTGACCCAAAGTAAGAATTTTCTGTTGGTATATGTAAGGGGGAAAGATGGGAGGAGAGCACAAGCACCAAGACTGAGTGAAAATAGGAAAGCCAGGTTCATCAGCCCCATGGAGGATGGTTTAAAGCCTTGGGAGCTTGAGCAGGCGCAAGTGTACAGGCCTGCCAGGCAACTTTGTGTTGACAGAAGGATGGAAATTCATGMAAATAAGTCTTTCTTGTCACAACTTAGCATGTGATAGATGAAAATTATGCTGATTTTATAGAATTAAACTGTCATTTTGTGGAGGGAAATATTTAGAACTGCTGTGTTGTAATATTCAATCATATGAGCATAAGTAAAGGCTGCCTTCAAAATCTTTGCCTCTGAGTTCTTGCTCTTTCTGCTGGGTTCCAGGAATACTATGGGCTGCTTTGCATGACTGTTTCTGTGGCTGAATCTCTTCTGCTTGCAGCTGCTGGGTTTCTGTGRTCTCCAGCTCACAGGGTCATTGCCCATCATGGGGACATAGATTTTACCTCCTGCTAATATGACATGTTAAACCATCTGGACAGACTTCTGGCTTTTGCTCGATATTGAAAATTACTTTTATAGTGTCCTGCCTCTGCTTTAYAGGATGGCACCATATAATCTTCTCTTTTTCTCTCTGCTTTCACCTTCCACAACTGCTATCTACACTCGGAATGTACTGCATTTAACTTATGATAGCAGTGGTTTCAGGATACAGGGCTACTGCTATACTTGGGTTTGTTTATTTCATTTTTGGTTTTTAGTGTTTTTGTTCATAAAGATTTGCAGAGTTTCTGTTAATAAAAGACAATGGAAAACAATTGCTCTACAACGCTGCAACATACAGTTTTTATGAGAGGCATTACCTTAGAATGCTTCACTCTGGAAAACAGGCTTTTTTTTTTTTTTTTCTTTTTCTATTTAAAAAACCTTTTTAAAACAAAACTTGTTTCAAAATTGTTTTTGATTTTAAATTAGGGTTGATCTAAAAAGCTGATAATTCTAAAAGGGATGGAAACTATGCTTCAGTTTGTTTATTTGTTTAATTTGTGAAAAAAGTGCAAATACAAAGAGATGATATTTCAAAATACTGTAAGAGAAAAAAAATTGTACTTTTTTAGTTTTTAATTTTGAGGTCAATAGACTGTTCATTATTGATTATTTTAATTTCAAAATGCTTTGATTCTAAATAATATTTTTTGTCTAAAAAAAATCTCCTTTGAAAAAGACTGAAATGAAAATGAGTTTTTAAAAATATTTCCTAATTTGGTRTCTAAAGTAGTTTTTCTTTAGTTTCACATAGTTTAACTTAGTTTAACCAGCAATACCATTTCTGATAGAAGTTTTTCACTGAACTTGTCAGTCATATTTACCTTTCATTAAGCAATGGAAAGACAATTAAGATCTAAAACTTTAATAAAAGAAAGAATTTTCCATCTTACAAAGTTTCCTACTTCATATAATCATACTCTAATTCCTTTATTTTTCTAGTCTATGCATGCCTCTTTTACTTTACTTCTGTTTCCTATAAACTAAAAAGGAAAACTAAAGCAGTATCAGAACGAAAATGTCACAGAAGAGCATATGAAAAGATTAGACATTTAAAATTTTTTGTCTTTTTTGCTTCTGTCATGTTTTCTTTTGAAAGTTCTCATCTTCTTTAAATCTCAGTAAGTGTCCAATTCTATTTTTCACAGCTTGAAAGTTTTCTGGCCTTAGTTGTGCTGTCCTTTTTGAGTGCTGCAGTAAGAATTTGGTAAACAAGGACTATTTCTTCCCTTAATACTTTACTTTGAAAGAAAGCAAARTGTATTCTAGCATCTATTGTGTTTCCAATTTATCCATTTAGTCTTAAATTTTCATCACATTAATTCTCCTGCACTGCCCTCTGTAACCTCAAGAAGCTTTTGGGACACAAGTAGGATTCATTTTATTTACTTTGTCAAAATTAAATCTATAGTTCCRGTTTTGACAAGAGAAAATTTAAAAATAAACTATGGAATGTAAAAGTGCTGCAGTAAGTACTTTCAATTTGAGAAATAAATGTCAGTGTTACATAGYCAAAATAATAGAAAATGCATTTGAGTTTTACACAGCGAGATTATACTCTTTGGGATAGCACATTATATTTGGTGGTTTGTTTCTTTGTTTGTTTGTTTTTTCCAGTGGAAGAATAAATTTAGTTTTCTTATTCTCACTTTGAAGCGCTGGACAGACCACTGCCCTTTGTAGAAAGTGGAAGATAAACCAAGTATCTACTTTGCTTCTTTTTTTTCACTGACGAACAGCAACTGTTTTGTTGAGCATCTTTCTTGGAGTCTATAGGGTTTGGGAAGGGAAATTGCACCTTAAAAACATCTGAAGAAGTMATATTATTGGCAGTATCCTTCAGAAATAATTTTTCTTTAGGTAAACTAGGTATGGAAAGGATTTCACACTGTATTGGGAAGGTTAATTTATATTATTCAGCAGCAAATGTATTTGGTGTTTTTCTACAAATTTACCACTSTTAGGCATGCCTGTAAGGAATACACTTTAATTTTTCTTCAATATATGTAAATATGTCTCTCTGTGTCTTACTATTTATGCACACATATACACATAGAAAGAATACAAAATAAAGGTATGTTTTCTGTCCTGAATTTTTTGTACCAAACAAAAGTAGTTGACATGAAAGGTTTGTTTTGGTATCATAACAATGACTGAAAATTATATATATATATTTTTAAGTAAGTTGAGGAAAATTAGAAACCTGAGAGTTTTGCCTTGATTTCCTAGGAGAAAAAGAGAAATCAATAAGAGCTTATTAGGAGAAAATGTAATGCTTGACTTCAGCTTTGCTCTGAGGAAAAAAAAAATACCCTTTTGTTTTTCTTTTATTTTTTTTTTCTACCTTCTTTTTCTTTTTCTTTCTTGAAATGTTGGAACGCTTAATCTTTGCAGAACAAAAGGGATGTCTGAGAGGTGAAACTTTGAAACTTCCCATAGGCTGAAAGTCACATCAACTCTGAAAGTTGATAAAAAAAAAAAAAAAGTCTTAGTTTTGCTGCAAATACTTGAAAAAACTGGGTTCTTCAAAACCAGATTGGTCACAGTTTGGTCTCTCTGTTTCAAAGATCCCATCAAAAAGGAAACATGTAAACTAAATCATCAAGGATACTGTAATTGTTTCCACTATTCATATGAGCAAACACATTCTCAGTTTTAACATGCCATATAGTCCAACTTCCCATACAAAGCGATCATGAAAAGATAAATGGTGMCCTATGGTAATGTGCATCTAAAAGCTTGCCCTAATTTTCCCAAGTACTCTGCAAACATTACCTCTGAAGCAGACCTCTTTAATTCATGTGCCTAACTACAARCTTAATTTCTTGTGTTAAAATGTTGTTGCATTTTAGCAGCAAAGACATTCCCATCTTGCTTTTGCCCTCTTCTAAATATTGTTCCTAAAATTCGTGAAGAGAAAAACCAGCAGTTTAGGGAAAGAAATAGGGAAGGTGATTAATAAGTGAGCAGTAAAGGGGTGACTTGATTGATGTGTTGACATGCTGGAATGTTGGCGCAGTAGTTTGTTCTTAACTTTTATAACTTGAGCCAGCACAACTGGGATGCTGCAGAGTTGCTGACACTCATTTGCGTATTTCTGGGGAAATTAGCAATTGCTTGCACCTCATCTGCAGGTTTTCTTACATAACTRTGGTGTGATTATTTCACAGTAATAKTWAAATATTAAAGTCTCTGTAATCTGGCTGAAAACTCATTTGCATAACTATTACTCAGCTTGTTTCTGAACAAGGGCTGAGTTAGTCAGTCTTTATCATTGATTAACTGACARCCATTTTAGCCACCTTATTAAGAAATAATCACAACAATTCTTTCTGCTCTGATTGTCTGCTGCTGCCCAGCCAGGCTGCCAACTATTGCCCCAGATGCTAACTAGTTAAATATTTAATTATAATTAGTGATGCTTGAATACCATAATGATGGCTAAGACAGGTAACAGAGAAATACAGCCTTTTTTACTGAACTGGGAAGAGCATTCAGAAGGGGTAGTATTTTCTGGTTTTGGGGGATATATATCCTAGAAAATTAGTTGCTTATTCTCTGCTACTGGCAAACTGAATCTTGGAACCTTGTTTTTCTCTTTCATTTCCTTTGAGGACAATAAATTTGTTTCTGCACCTTCCATTATTATTCAAATAAGTTCAGCAGAAGCCTCAAGATATTTACTCATACGAAAGTACAAGGATATCCCCGTTCTCAGCATTATCAAAATATTGTTAGGGGTCTCAAGAAGGTTATCTTAGTACCTATCCACGCTTTGAACTGCTCAACAGAGATTCTGTTTCACACACATCAGACAAGAGGTGTGTCTGATGAGCTTCTTCTGTGTCAGGTCTCTCTTTTCCTTTGGTCCTCTCCTGAAATTCTGTCTCTGTGTCTGAATGAAGAATGCAGGAAAAYAGGTGGGAATACATCTGGTGGTTTAACAGGTGCTGAGACACAAAGGGTTGTGAGTGGTGAATAAATGGAAAATTCTCAGTCACARGAGTTTGCTGCATTATGCTTTGTCTGCAAAACCAAAGGAGTAGTAAAGCTAATAATGGTTGATATCATTTATAAAGAACAACTTTATTCAGTTTCTAAGTTGCAGGATTTGGGTTTAAATGTTCTTTAATGCCACAAACCATATAAAAACGTGTAGGTGTATCAAAAGGGACAAAACCAAAGAATTGTTTTAGCTGGTTTTGAAATGGAAAATAAGACTTCCTGGGGATAAAACCCTCCCAGGAATTTCAAAAGCTCTAACATCAGAGAAAGTTTTAGCTAAAGTGAGGTAAAGTCATAAAAGCATTTCAGTTTGAATCTTCCAAAGCAATAAGATTTTATTGTCTTTCATATCATCAATTACTTTTAACTACTTATAACACTCAGCAAAGAAAATACTTGGGTTTATGGTGAATTAATTGTTCACTTTATATGTCTGATAGATCATTTCATGACGAGAAATAATTTTACCATCTCTGTTAGAGAAGTATAGGAAGCTGTGAAAATTTTTAAAGAGTATTAGAGATATAAGGGAATTAATTTACAGATATATATATATTTAAAACTCACTGTTCAAACCGAGCTTTCTCTACTTATATATGAAAATTTTCCAGGTAACAATTCTGTCACTGTACAGGATTTGTTCATTAAAAGACCACAAAATTTGTTCATTATGTTTATGATAAAGTGTGACCTCAAACCATTAAAATTTAGATCTTTAAATGAAAAAAAAAAAAAAAATAGGTATCATAGGTGAAGTAACCTTTTTGTCCATTACATTAAAATGCTGTTTTTGAAATAGCTTTTATTTATTATTTTATTTCTATTAAGTATTGGGATGTTTATTGCTTTTGTTTGCAATTCTTAAGARTACAGAGGGTAACTTGTTTCTTGAAAGCTTTCTATAGATTTCACCAGGCATTTGAGGCCTGCAGTGATTCTGAAAAATCAAAATACTTTATTTAGGAGCACAGAATATAGACCTACGTTTTGGACTTCCATGTTAACGAATGTAATAATTAATAATAGTAAAAGGAGKTTAGTTCATTTATAGACAAGAAATTGGGAATTTAATTGAAAAATGAACTATAATCTTCTCTAAAAGTCTTTGKGACTTCCAAAGACTCATTTCCTAGAAGGAAGCAAAAAGAGTTTGAAAAATTAGAGAGTTTATTTTGGCTAACTTATTGGCTTAGTGTAAGCAACAGAAGTTTTCTTCCTGAAGAGACTTGGTTGCAGTGCTCGTGGGTGARGCTTTAAAATTCCAGGAAAAAAAAGGAAATACCTGCTGCTAATGTATAGAGCAACAAAGATTTGCCCTCAGTGAAGGAGGGCCAAGTTGGGAGCACTTTAGCCATGGGTACATGCAGAAATCCATTGGGCCTGAGAGAACAACTTCAATCCTTGGGAAAGTTATGAAGCCCTTGAAGTCTGAAAGCTATTTCCAAAAAACATGAAGGACAAGAAAGTAGATGAGAGAAGTCAGTGTGGATTTACAAATGTGAAATCGTGCTTAACCAGCGTGGTGGCTTTCTACAATGAGTTAACTGGCTTGGTGGATGAAGAGGGCATAGTGGATGTAGTTAACCTTGACTTTAAAACAGCTTTTTGCATCAGCTGCAAAACAATGTCATAGAGAAAATGGTAAAGTAAGTGAGGTGGATCAAAAACTTGCAGAATATCCAGGCCACTGAGTGAACAGGTCACCCAAAGAGGTTGTATAGTCTCCACCTGAAAAAAAGACCTGTTCTGTCCATGTAGCTATAGCAAGTCAGCATCATGGCTGACTGTGTTTGAGCTGGGGGTTGGACCAGATGAACTCCAGAAGTCCCATCCAACCTCAGCCATTCTGTGATTTTATGATTCTGTGATAAGAGGAACCACTCAATGGGTGACACTTGGCCCCAGATCAGAAGTTGTATGGATGGAAACACAAGTGTATTTCCACCAAAGCAGCAGCTCCCTCTCTGTTTTTATTTCAGTGCAGGGTATTAGCCTTCCTTCCAGCATAGTCTTTGGCCCAGTACTCCATTTATACCAGGACAAAATGTGTCTGTGCTATGTCCTCTAGTAAGGTTAATTCACTRATCTTAAGGAAATATTTGATTTAGGTTGCTCCAGACTAATGTGTCAATCTTTCTACCTTGAGACCTGGAGGTATTTTTATAGTACAGTAGGACRGTGCCCTTAGAGATTACAATATGTCTGATTGATTGGCTGCAATCTATAATACTGCAGGTATGACATTATCCTCGTGCCATAATGCTGTTCTCTGTGAGTTCAGCTGAGGTGCAATTTCATCAGGACTATTTCAGCACTTTGTTTCACTGAGTTGAACCTTAAAAAGACATTATTGATTTCCTGTCTAAACCACAGTTTTGCAGACTGAAATAACTACAAAATATTTATGTTTATTATAAAAAAATAAAATATGCAATATATGCAATAAACAAGCTGTTCATTACATGTCTTGAGGTAAGTTATATAAATCATAAAACACCAAGCCACTATACAGTTGCATTTTTACTGTAGCATAGAAGGAGATCAGACAAAAATAAAGGAAAAATTGCAAGCATAAAAAAAAAGTAACCACTGCCTGCCTTTTCTGAAGAATGAGAACGTTGACTGTAACAGTTTATGAAAATATGTGCCTTATTTTAATTAATACTAATTTAATTATTGAAATCATTCAAAGCAGGGTGTTAAGGGTAAAATATAGTAAGACRAAATGGTTTCTATTCTAAGTTAAAACAGTGCAATCTGAAAGTGGCTTATCACTCTATGGATGTTTGTATGTAAAAAAAAAAAAAAAGTTTTTGAAACTGTAAGTAAGCTTACAAGGATTGATGAGATTTTGCATTTCACATTTAACTTTCTCTATTTCCTGCATTTTCTGCAATTCTGTGAGATTAGGCATGTGTGCATGTGTGAACAAAACTGAGGCAAAATAATATTTGCCTTTAATTTATTAAATTGAAATAGATATTTGGGTGAATGACATTATGAAAATATATTCACACCTGTTAATAAAGACCCACAGGTGTACCACATGGGAAAAGAAAGGATCAGTGAGAGGAAGCCTCTAATAATTTGTGTTGCTGAGTATAAGTGTTACACARATGGCAAGACTTGTCTCTTTTCTAATACATCATTTTCTTGTCCTTTTAATTTGAAATTCAGAAAGGCAGGAAAGAATCTAAAAAGAAAATTATTTTCACCAATAAGATTTACATTTATTTCTCTAGACAAGATAGATAGGRCTGCAGTAGTGAATGTCACTGAAATGAGCCCTTTATTTCCTCCTGCACCACCTCATCTATTGTCTGTGCTWGGCCGTAATTACTGAAATTCACAGCAGGCATCTGTTACAAAATTACTCAATTCATTACTCTTGAATTTGGGAAATGAACAATAATACACAAGAGACATGAGGATTTATAAGGATAAAAGCAAGGTAAAAATATTTAATTTCTTTTTAAGAAACTGTACACAAAATGTCCCCTGGCTGCTTTTAGCATCTCTGAATTTGATCACTGTCTTACTTTGGGAGCACTTCCATGAACTGGAGAGTAGAAGGTTTTATTGAGTCAAAGGTTTCTTAATGAGAGACATGCAGCTATTCATACACAGCTTTAATGTTTGGTAAGCCTTCATGGAACACATTTGGTTCTGAACAACAAAATACAAATGAGAATTTCTTGGGCTGAAGCTATTTGTAGATGGCTGTACTCTGTAGTTAGGAGAGCTGTTGCCAGTCTAAGTAGAGCCTGCCTCAGTTGCTTTAATGACTTTATATTCCTATGCAGTAATGGTGAGCAAAACAAAACAAAACAAAACAAAACAAAACAAAACAAAAAAACAAAAAAAAACAAAAAAAAACCAAACAAACAAACAAAAAAAAACCAAAAAAAACTTTTAAAGAATCAAAATAGAAACCCTAGCATTATAATTTCTGATATTTTTAAATCCATAAAGGATTTTTTTCTTTTTCTAGTTCATTGATAATCAGAAAAGAGTCACAGGGCCTACCAGCAAAAGTAGGTAGGGTGAGAACAAGTCAAAATGAGTTGTGGAAAGAGATAAATTACTAAGTGTGAGTTATTTATTATTCAGTATTGGAGGAAGCCCAGRATAAAGTAGGTGATTCCAGAATCCTGAGAGGTCTGAGCTTGTATTCTCACAGTTCAGAAAACTGATGGGTTATCTCTTACTCCTGTTGTCTCTGGGACTACCTGTAAAAATTCACAAGATTAATAGCTAGAAACCTGTTGGGCACAGCTGCTGTCTCTCATTTTTTCCTSAGGATGGCATCATCCTCTGAAATTATGTAATAAGGAGGTGTTAGAACAAATTTATTGACTTTCTGAAGACTGAAAGTCTAAAAGTTGGACTGTGGAATTCTATTATCTACTATGGAAAGTAATATTGGGGATTAAATACTTTTTAATACTGTGTTGACGGAGACAAACATTTAAATCTACTTTATAGAATTTGCAATAATTGGCAATAGGAGAGCCATATTTTCAATTTTAAGTGTCTAAAGTTATGCTCCAAGTTTATATGAAGCAATATTTGCACCATTATTTACATAATACACAAGCAAATGCCTGCAAGAACTCACTTCAAAATATCTATCTTTGAGTTAGTTTTGTAATTTAGTGTATTTTTAAAGTCCTTCTAACAGAAGAAACTATCATAAATTGTTTCAGATTTCTTATAATCAGATTCTGACCAATAGCAGAAAATCTTTTAACAATGAGGTTTTAACTAAAATATGTTTGCAATCTGAAGTAATTGATAGAATACTTGACAGGTTCAGAAAAACAGAAATATCCTAAGGAATAAGAAAATAATGTTGCAGAGCATATTAAAATGTTCTCTCATGCATTTCAATAACTAGCATTACGTACAAAATTATAAATACATTTGAGAAACAGCCTCAGTTTTGTCAATTCTTGCTTTACATGTATTGCTAAAGTATTGAAATGTTTTGATTTATTTGCCTTTCCTTTCCCCCATCTCATATATTTATTCAAAAAGAGTAGGACAGTGGAATGAAGGATTGTTTCCTGATTGTCCATGCTTTAGAATTGACGTTGACAGATTCCTAGCAGAAATGAAAAWGTTTGTAATTTATAAAAAATAAAGATTAGATCATTGACAAAGGAGGTATAGATTCAACACAGGACTTTTCTGAGGCAAACATGACACAAGACAGAATAAAAATTAAATTGATGACACCAGTTCATCATCTGACCATCTTTGTAAAGGAAACTTTGTTCTGTTCTGAAACAGTTCATTTYTTTCTTTTAACTGATGATTAAACTGTAGAGCTGCATTATGTATTTACAGAGTAATACTGGCCTGGATTTGAATCTCAGCAAAATAAACATTAATTATTAACCTGTGGTGAAATTTCATTTTACCTGAGTTAACTTTCAAGAGTTCAACSAACCATGGACACTTGTGCATTTACTGATGTATTTACATTTTATAATGAAATTTTAAAGACTTTTTTTTTTTAACAATTATTTCCCCGATGTTCTTATGCACGTTTGTGAATTAGAAATTACTATTTCCCAGGTAGAGAATGATGGCTCAGTCATAAATGAGCTCCTGTAAGTATTACTAATGATGACAAAGCTGACACAATATGTATAAATATTTGTATACAGAACCAGTTTATTACTTTGCATTCAAAATATTTTTATATTGCTCTTCTTCATTAGTTTTTGTATAAACCTCAGCATTGTAGAGATACAACATTTTTGGAAGTATGTAACATTTGATATTATTTTCTTACCAAACCCTCTAAAAACTCATTTTTTTATGCTAGAAAGCCAATTATTATCGGTGAATCTRTAACACTTTTATTATTGCAAGACTTAGAAATGCCAGACGAATTTAGACTCCTCTCCAATGTTAGGCACTTCGTGAATATGTTTACTGGGTATTGATGGAGTATATCACATGCTTTTTGTGCTGTAATRTATCTTTGTGGCAACCTTCCTATGAATGTGCTTACAAGGGCAATTGTACTCAAAGATGGAGGACATCAGTCTCATCTCACTTTGGGGTTTTGCCAGTAAAAGCTCAATAGAGTAGTCCAGRTTCATAACTGGTAGCATTCTGTAGTCACAACTAACATCAGAATTGATCTCTTAACTAGTGCAGAAAATACAACTCTACAAAGAACAATGGAATAGAGGAAGTGGCTCTGGCAGTCAAATCCRAAAATAATAGCCTTAATAAAACTGATACTATCCTTGCCAAGTTGAATTATTAGTAACTTCATAACAAGCAAAATATTTGACATGAAATAGTAGGATTTGGAGGCTTTTCCAATAGAATTTAACAAAAAGAGAGCTACAGTCACCTTATTGCAGGAGAAATGTTTTCATCTGCTTGTTGTTTAGTAGTCTACAAAGTCCTCATCCTTATGATGACTTATRTCTTTCAGAAATATCAAGACTCAGCTTCCATTTGTGTACTTTCTACATGTATTTCTTGCATTCAATCAGAATGCTCTCATCACTAACCTACAGAGTATTTGGGTTTGGCTTAGTTGGCTTGGTTTCTGTTCTCCTTCTTCAGCAACTTCATRTAAACAGCCTCTGAAGTAGTAGAACTCAGATTTTCATTTCTGTTARGATGCAATCTAAGCAGCCAGAGAGCCACCCTAGGCTTCTGTGCTGGTTTTTGCTGGGATAGAGTTAGTTCTCTTCATAATTGCTGGTATGGGGCTGTGGTTTTGGATTTGTGCTGGAAACAACATTGATAACACGGTGATATTTTATTTATAGCTGATCAGTGCTTACACAGAGTCAAGGCATTTTCTGCTTCCCACACAACCCTACCAGCACAGAACTGGGGTTGCACAAGAATCTGTGAAGGGACACAGTCAGGACAGCTGATCTCAACTGACCAAAGAAATGTCCCATAACATATGGAGTCATGCACAGCAATAAATTAGGAGGAAGGTTGGCTGTGGGGCTGAAGCTTGTGGACTGTCTGGGCATTGATTCAGTTATGGTGAGAAATTAATTTTCATTTGCATCACTTGCATTTCTTGGGATTAATTTCTCACTCAGTTATTTTACTTTTCATTGTCATATTATTATTACTATTATTAAAATAATATTTCAATTATTAAATTTTCTTCTATGAACCCACTAGTTTTCTCACTTTTACTCTTCCACTTCTCTTTKCCCCCATCATCCTGGCTGAGGGAATGAGTGAGCAGCTGTGTGGYGTTTGGCTGCTGACAGATGTTAAACTAGGACAGTTTATACAGCATATTGAATCTTACACAAAGGGAGATAAAGGAGTAACTGGTTTGGATCATATTAAGACTCCAGCAGGTAGAAACACTGATTTTTAATTTTCTTTTTCCCCCATGACAGTTACCTAGCATGGATTCCAGATGTTATCCTTGCCAAGTAGTTGTTGTAGCTGCAGAGGTRGGACCTGCTTAATCTATTGAAAATCTTCTGAATTGTAGGATGGACAGGTTGAGAATTAAACTCCTTGGTAATTTCCAGGCTTGTAATCTCTTTAATTGAAATCTCTCTCCTAATATCCCTTTTTGATATTACCAAGTAGTTCCTGCCCTAGACCAAGTGGAAAAAAGGAAGAATTACTTTTATTTGCAAGGSATCTAGATAGGTCATGAAGCTCAAGGAAGTCAAACTCACCAGGAGAGGTGGCCATTTAGAGTCTAATCAAACGGTATTTTTTTAAATTCAATACCTTTGAGGATGTCCACCTAACTGATTTGCCTAATTTCAGAGGAAGATTTACCATCCTTTTACTCATTCTTTAACTGGAAGATATATAATCTCAAAAGCTTTAGCGGTTAATTTTAATACATAACAAAAACATAGATTAATTTTCCTGTTGTTTTATGTCCTTACTTCAAGGTATTGTAGAGAAGCAAGATTACATACTCAGCTATTACAATATATCCATAGTTATAGATCTTATCTGGCTTTCCTTCTGGCATGATCAACTATTTTAGAATACSGCCAAGATTTTCTAAACCTCTTTATGGGTAAGGAAGATGGTTGCTCTGCATTAGCTCTTATTTCACATAAGCAAAAGCATTCTCCATGCTGATAGATTTATRGTTAAGGTGGCTGCAGAAATGTTCCCACCATCAGTGCATAATGGATACTTTGTCAGTGAGCAATTTGCCTCCATTCATGGAGCTGMAATTACCAGCCTTGCTGGACTGATGACAGTTTTGAGTGCATCATGGAGCTTTAGTGTTTCCTGCTTTCCTGCGTGTGACATTACTGCATCTGTGGTCTGATCCAAGCAGATACATCTTACAAATCTGCACGGGTTTGGGCTGGGATAGCATTGTCTTCAGAACAGCCAGAATGGAGCTGTGTTCTGAATCTGTCCTGAAAACAGTGTGGATAGCACAGGGATGCTTTAGCTGTTGMTGAGCAATGCTTACACAGCCAAGGCCTTTGCTGTGCCTCACCCCACCTCACCRGTGAGGAGGCTGGGGGTGCACAAAAAGCTGGGAGAGGAGACAGCCAGGACAGCTGACCCGAGCTGACCAAAGGGATACTCCAGACTGTGTGGCACAATGATCAGCATATAGAGCTAGGGGAAGGAAAGAAGAAGGAAAATTGGAATGTTTGGAGTGATGGCATTTGTCTTCCCGAGTGATGGCATTTGTCTTCCAGTCACCACTATGTATTATGGAACTCTGATTTCATGAGGATGACTGAACATCAACCTGCCAATGTGAAAGGGGTAAATGAACTTCTTGTTTTTCTTTCCTTGCATTTACAGCTTTTGCCTTATCTGTTAAACTGTCTTCATCTCAACCCATGAGTTTTCTAACTTTTATAATTTTGATTCTCTGCCTTATCACATCAGGTGGGAGTGAGCAAGCAGCTGGATGGAGCTGAGTTTCTGGCTGGAATTTAACCATGACAAGATCAAAGATCGTTTAGTGTTTCTTTTCAAATTCTTCTCTACATGAGGCCTTCTGTGCACACTAGTGATAGCAGAGGGTCTGTGACTGTCCTCTCTACAAGGGAGAACCTTTGCCAAGCTTGGTGAGGTGGTTTGTGTCTGCAGTATTATTACTCCCACTGATTAAGGATTCTTGCAGCAGCAATGGCATCCATCAGTTTTGTATTCCAAAAGCATTCYTTTGCTCAGGCTGTTTAGATTAATGTACAGTCAAGTCAGAATCAAAATTCTTGCAAGAGCACCATTTATACTATATTTTTTTATTCTCAATAAATTATTTTAGTAGTGATATTTTATTCATYATTTGCATTTCATAAGTTTCCAAGMCTGCAGTTTGGGGGACACAGTAAATGTGGTCAGGATTTCTTCACAATCATGTGTTAACAAACTGTCCACACTTGCTGGTGGGTCATTTCTCTTTATCAAACTGTGGAAATGAATAAATATAATCTCAGTTTGTAAAAGCATGTGTGGGGCTAAGTTCATACAGGGTCTCCCTCGGTAACTCTCTATATGGGTTAATTAGCTCATGCATAATGGTATTTGAATCCATACAAAATAGTTTGAAAAATGAGTAGCAACAGCTAATATTGAAAAAAGGCCAAGATCTAAGAAAAATCTGACCTTCTGTACTTTCATGATATATAGGAAAGAGATCCATTGAGGTTCCATGCCTCTCTGCAGCTCTCTCACTAGATAAGTATTTCTTTATGAGCATCACAGGATTAGGAAATATATAATCTTTCTTATGGTTAATTGTTCTGATTGGATTTCTAAATCCTTGTCTCCTAGTTATCTTAGTAGTTTTCTGGTCAGAAGTACCTAAGGGGCTAATGAGTATTTGACAATATAAAAGCACTAAGACAAGTTTTGACATTCATAGCTTAGAAAGAAAGTGCAAAACAATAAGCACAGAAATATATATTTTAGCCTTTGAATTGATGTACAAGTTCCAAAGGTGTTATAAAATATATTCTATCAGACCAGGCCTTCTCCAAAGCCAGAAATGAAATTATGGGGGAAAAGAAGCATGTGGGGGAGAACCATCTGCCTCAGTTTCTGAAGGTAGAAGTGTTACAGAGCAGCAAGCTGGAACCATTCTTTCAAGTGCCAAAGTATGACATTCTCAATTATTTGCCTTGCTGAGCTTTAAA